>NC_072795.1:87375000-87675000 GCF_028583425.1 Eublepharis macularius
TTCCTCTGCTCTGAAGAATGTTGTTCAGAATTAGACATACTACAGCATACATATGGCTAGAATGGGAAGTGGTTATTTTTATATTACAAGACCGGGCAGGCTTATGTAACAAGCCTCATTGCTAATATTCTTTCCCTCTTTTTTGTCATCCTTTTTACTCTTCTCCTTCTTTCACCAGCAAAAAAAAGAGTGAGATGAACTCAGGAGGGATGAAGGGTCCCAAATCTGATCAACAGCATCATAGCAACACATATTAGGCATATTATCTTTTTTCCAAGTGCAGTGTAACTAACGGCATGTACTACCTCTCACATTGCCTATGAGGCTGATTTGCAGACAACAAAATAACAAGCATGGGGACTTATGGTAGATCACTGGAAATAAATTAAAAATACAGTTTTATGGCCCAAACTACACACATGCAAAGAAACTCATAGGAAAGTATGCAACCGACCATCTGCACTTGAATGCTTTGGCACAGTGGACTCATTACAAGGCAGTTAAGGGACTTCTCAGTTGTTCCAAGGTGCCTTGTGCACATATGTTCTTTTCACCCTTAACTTAGGATTTCCTCCATTTTATCGTTTTCTGTACATCATAACACAATCTGCCCAATACAGGAAGCTCACATTCTTTTTTCATCATCTTCCATGACATTAGAGATATTGATGGGACCTACATTTTGTGTAAAAGTGATCTCATTGCCTTATTTTTATAGGCACTGGCTACAATGTGGACAAATTACCAGAGAAGCTCAATGACTTTCATCTCAGACACAGAGGTTTGTTCATAAATCAGGACATTTAACACCAAAGGCCTTCAAGGTCTCCCAATTCTTCCTTTTCCAAACATCTGTCTGGTGTACCCACAAATTCACAGGGACTCACAGGTGACCCAGCCCCATCAAACGTTCGAGCTGACCAGCCTCAGGAGGACCAAGTCTGTACGGACAGACAGGCACATTTACTCATTCAACCTGCTGACCAGTCAGATTGTGTTTCTCCCATGTGTTTCTTTCACCTCTTGCAAATTTGAGGCCTCTTAGCTGGGTAGATTCCACAGTATATATATAAGCTAGAAGTCAACACTGGGTCCATGAGGGACAATATATAAATTCCTGAGCGAGACGACATCTGGGAGTTTTTGCAGAAATAATGCCCTCAACAACACTCCCTTGCAAGAAGCTTCCAGAACAAACATGATACCAAATTAGCCCCATGTTGACCCTATTCCTAGCTGTCCTAAGATGGATTTCAATCATGTGATATCTTGTGAAGCCATGCTGGTTAAGAGTGACCATTTTGATATATACAAAAAGGGAGTGAAATCTCTTCCATCCTGAACCTTACCTTGCCGTGCTCTGCATCTTCCAGCATTTTTCTCTTAGATTGATCTCCTGTATAAAAGCCCAGCCAATAGAAAATATTGTCAACAGAACACAGCAAGGTAAGGCATGAGGTGGTGGGAGAGCAGGGTTAGCTCCACTCACTCAGAACTCGTTCTTTAAAAAGATTCCTGTGCCTTATATGTGAACAAGTGAGCTTATGCATATTCAATTCCTCCTGATATTTTTAAATATAGTAAAACCATGGAGAGCTCCTTGATGAAGAATAAGCAATTGTCTCTCACATAAAGAGATGATCTGATCCTTCATCATAACTGGTTTGTTTCAGATCTTCTAAATAAGTATGTGTGGGCCTGACCAAGATGGCCCCTGCTAGCCTGATCTCATCAGCTCTCAAAAGTTAAGCAGGGTCAGTCCTGATTAGTACTTGAAAGGGAGATCACAAAGGAAGTCCACAAAGGAAGTGTGTATGTATGTGTGTATGAGTGTAGCCTTTACTAATGTGGAGGGAGAATTCAGTATTTTCTCCTATTCCCCCCCCACACCCAAGTCTGCTGGGCAGATGAGCTGCCAATTGTTAAGGTGGAGTCAGTTTCAGCCTTAACCTTTGTTCATCCTAGCCTCTGTGGTCTTGTTGCCTACTAACAACCAAAGCCTTTTTCCTGTCCTCTACAGGATAATAGTCTGCCTGCCTATGATGATGGAGGGACTATGCCATAGCTTCAGTATTCTCCCTACCCCCCAATCTGAGCCACGACTCTATTTCCTCCTTTCCCAGTTTACAGAAACTTTAAAATTACTTTTCTGAAGTGCTTTGGATATGACCTGTATACATGCTAAGAGATGCTATAATTGTTACAAAATCTGGGAGGAACCATAGTTTCTGATCAAGGCTGTACAAAGTTTTTTTTTTAATCTTTCAGTCTTTTGGGATCACCAAGGCTACAGACAGGGTTGCTTCCTGGTCCCTCTCCCTTCCTCCAGGAGGGCTCTGACTACTTGATTTACCAGATAGTTGAGAAAACTGAAGAGAACAGGGAAATGGCTTGAAGGGTAGTGTCAGAAAACTCACTCCAAGTCAGAAACTACATGCCATAATACCCAACAGAAGACCCATGAGACAGAGGTGACAGGGGCAAAGAAAGCTCCCCCCCACACACACACACACACTACTGTCAGCTGAATTGCATCTGGCTCAATTGTTTAGAAATTTAATGACTCCTAGGTTAGAGTCCCAAATTGATAGTGAATTGGCAATTAGCTTTGATGATTCTGTCTGCTGTTAAAATCTCTCTGGTCTAAGACAAACACCAATTTGAATACAGATGGATTACCAGAGAACATCACAAGCACTTTCTGGTCAAGTTTGTATGAATAGTTTTGGAATATTTTGAAGTGATACCTGAAGTGGTGGAGGCCACATCTGGAAGATTAGATCTTTGCTGTAGTTTATTGTTAAGGTATTCAAGCATGGGAATGAGGTAGAGATTGTTGGAATAAATCACTGTAGCCTAATTTAAATAGAAAGAGTGAAGAGTACTTGCAGATGGAAAGGGGGCTTGATACTTTGTATGGTGTCAGTTTATCTGTTGCTATTGAACTGGCCCCTCCCTGCTGTGAATGAACATTCCTTTTGTGTCAGTTAAAAAATGTCTGTTACTATAACTGTCTGTCTTATGTACAAGTCATGAACAAGTTTTCTCTCATAGTTTGCTGTTTGCTTTGCTGTATATAGTTAATAAATGAAGTTCAATATTATCTGAACAAATACGTCTGCAGAATGATATTATTTCTCACTGGATTCAACTATTCAACTATATTCAAATATATATATATATATATATATATATATATATATATATATATATATATATATATATATATATATATATATATATATATATATATATATATATATATATATATATATATATATATATATATGAGAGAAGGTGGAATATCCTGCACCTGGTGAAGGGATATTGCCCATAATGAGGATTGACTGGGATATTTATATATATCTCCCTCACAGAGTTGCTTTAATTACTCTAATATATGACTTCTTCTTACACATGGATACAAGGAATGCATCCCATTTCATCCTTCTGTGGCTTTTGATACCATGAACTATTCAGTCTTGTTGAGGTGCCTAAAATTAGTGAAGAGTCAGAGAACAACAATAAATGGTTCCAGACTTTCTAAGTACCTATATGTAGAATAGCAAGATTTGGGTCCAGTAGCACCTTAAAAACAAGAAGTCCAGGCTATGAGCTTTCAAGACTCAGGTTGGTCTTTAAGGTGCTACCAAATCTTGCTCTTCTACTATTGACCAACATGGGTACCCCCCTGAAACTATCTGTATGTAGAATGATGCCAAATTCATTTATATATTTTTAAGGTCTTGCATGAATCAGTGTTCCCTGACACTTCTTAACATCTGTATTTAGCCACTAAATGAGAGCTTCCAAAGCTTTGGGGTTGTGTGTCACTAGTATTCTAGTGCTGCACAGCTCTATATTTCCTTAACTTAGCCTCCAGAAGTGTCTGTTTTCATCTTGGGTTGGTGCCTTGATGCTATAGTCATATGACGGAGGGAGAAAACAATAAAACAATCCAGATAAGATTAGGGTGATACCAATTGGTAAGGCTGACATTCTGGGACAGATTGCACTGTGTACTTTGGATGGAGTGAGTATTTTTCTTGCTTACTCTGTTAACAATTTGGATGGGCAGTCTGCTTGACCCATCATTTTTGCATTATTCCCTTTGGGAAAGAATTGTTTCTGAATTCCTTTAGAATGCAGCTGATCAAGCTACACTGATCCATGCTACTAGGTTTAACTACTGTGAAGCACTCAGCGTGGGACCACTTTTAAAGACAACCCAGAGACTGCACTGGCTGCAAAATATTGCAGCCCAGCTTTTGACAGGATCTAGCCAATATAACCCCAGTTGAGGAATATTTCCGCTGACTTCTAATTTTTGTCTTATTTCAACTTAAGTTGTCACTTCTTATCTTCAAAGCTCTTCATGGCCAGAGACCCACATACTTGAAAGTCCATCTCTCCCTGTATCCACTCCTCCTACAACTGTCTTCCTCCCCTTTCAGAAGCTCCAGTTAGTATTAATGTGAAGACTGGTGCCAACTGACCCCAGCCTGGTTACAAGCTTTCTTGTAGTGGTTTGTGTGCTCTGGAGTGACCTTTTCGAGGAGGATAGAAGGTCACATTTTCTTTTCTTTTTTTTAAATAAAATTTTATTGGTGAGTGGAAAAACAAAAGAAAATTTTCCAAATTTAACACATATAATCCCATTTTCCCCCTTACTCTGTCCCCCACCCTTTTCCTCCCCCCTCCCTATTGACTTCCAACAGCTTTCCAACCCTTAACCCTTCTTATTACTTAAATCTATTTCATTTATATTTTCCTTCCAACTTTGAATCATAATATCTCTTACTCTAAGCACATTCTTATTCTTTTACATAAACTCTATCAAACATACAATCAATATAGTATATCTCATATCAATATAACATAACAATATAGTATAATATATATCAGGGATCACACTATCTCTTACTTTAATCTTATTCTATTTCTTTTCTTTTAGGCATATACTCCATCAAATACACTATCAATATAGCATATATTATAGTAATATATTATATATATATTGTATGCTATGCCACCAATGTAGCACAGTACACAACACCCTATAGCATAACCACATAATATGTTATAATGTAAAGTCTGATCCACTAACCCGTTATTTTATGTTATATATCATATATAGTATACCTCATTGAGATATCTATTTACCCCTTCTCATTATCTCATATATTCAATGTACAATTCCCTTAAATATTATATTAGCTTAGATTATAATTACATTCCCCCTAAATGGTAAGATCCCTTCTCTCTTCTCATTGCAACATTGTTTTTTTAAAAAAAAAATTTCAAACTGCCACAGTTCTCCTTTTACATCCCACTTTTTTTCCAAAAATTGTTTCAATTTCCCCCAATCAACAATATATTGTCCTAGGTCAAGATCTTTAAGTTTCCTTGTCATTTTGTCCATTTCTGCCATGTACAGCAATTTGTAAATCCAGTCTTCTACAGTTGGTATTTCTTGTGTCTTCCATTTCTGTGCATACAAAAGTCTTGCCGCTGCTGTCATATAAAATAACAATGTTCTGTGCTGCATTGGGACTGCCTCCGTTCCCAAGTTCAGTAGCAACAATTCTGGGTTCTTGTTTATTTGTATTTGTAAAATCTCATTTATTGCTTCAATTATTTCTCCCCAGTACTGTTTAGCTACTTCACATGTCCACCACATATGATAAAATGACCCTTCATGCTTTTTACATTTCCAGCATTTGTCTGACATATTAGTATTTCGTAGCGCAATTTTCTTTGGTGTTAAATACCATCTGTAAATCATTTTGTACACATTCTCTTTAATGTTCGTACAAGTTGAAATCTTCACTGTATTTTTCCATAGGTACTCCCATGCCTCCATTGTTATTTCTTTATGAAAGTTTATTGCCCACTTCACCATCTGGACTTTTACTGTTTCGTCCACCATAAACCATTTTAAAAGTAGTTTGTAAATCTTGGATATTTCTTTCTTGCCTTCTTGTAGTATCACTTCCTCTAGCTCCGAATTTTCCAATCTTATTCCTCCTCTCTGGCAGTCCACATTATAAAGGTCTCTGATCTGTCTGTACTGGAACCATCCATAACAAGGAGACAATTCTTCTTCTGTCTTTATTCTCAGCTTTGAATGTTGTATTTGTGTAATCTCCTTGTAGGTTAAGCATTGCTGTTCGTTATCGACAGTTCTCGGATCTATTACTTCATACGGAACCACCCATGAAGGAATTCCGTCTTCCATATACAACTTGTATTTCTTCCAGACCGTGAAGAGGCTTCTCCGAATATAGTGATGCAAAAACATAGAGTCCGCTTTTACTTTGTCATACAGCATGTATGCATGCCATGCAAATATTTTTTTATGTCCCTCCAGGGCCAGCAACTTACAGTTTTTTAACGTTATCCAGTCTTTCAACCATACAAGACATACTGCCTCATGATACAGTCTTATGTTGGGCAGTTGCAAGCCACCTCTTTCCTTCGCATCTTGTAAAACCTTCATTTTCACTCGTGGTTTCTTGCCTGCCCACACAAAATCTGAGATTTTCCTTTGCCATTTATCAAATTGTTTGGAGTCTCGGATAATTGGTATAGTTTGCAACAAGAACATCACACGTGGTAAGACGTTCATTTTTACTGCTGCAATTCTTCCCAGCCATGATAAATTCAATTTGTTCCATTTTATTAAGTCTCTCTCTATTTGTATCCACAGTTTCTCATAATTGTTTTTGAACAAATCTATATTTTTCACAGTCAGCTCAATACCAAGATATTTTACTTTATTAGTCACCTCACAGTCTGTTATCTCCATTAGCTCTTCTGCTTCTGTTTAGTCATATTCTTACATAGAATCTTTGACTTCTTTTTGTTCACGTAAAATCCAGCCAAATCTCCAAACTCTTTTATTTTCTCTATTACCTTTGGCATATTTTCAATTGGATCCTCTACTATTAACATTATGTCATCTGCAAAAGCTCTGACCTTATAAGAAAACTCTTTTATTTTCATACCTCGGATTGTGTCATCTTCACGTATTTGAATCGTCAATATTTCCAAAATCAAAATAAACAACAATGGAGACAGCGGGCATCCCCGTCTAGTTCCTTTGCTGATTTTCAATTTTTTTGTCAAATCCTCATTCACTATGATTGCTGCACTCTGGTCTCTATAAATTTCCTTGACCGCTTGTATGAACTTTTCTCCCATTTGCAGCTTTTCCATAGTAGCAAACATAAAATCCCAGTTCAGATTGTCAAATGCTTTTTCCGCGTCTACGAAGAAAAAACCAACCTCTCTGTCACAGTGCTTGTCATAGTATTCAATAGCGTTTATTACTGTCCTCAAATTGTCTTTAATTTGTCTGTTGGGTAAAAATCCCGCCTGTTCTTCAGCAATGAATTCCGACATCCATCCTTTCAACCTCTCTCCCAACACCTTTGCAAATATTTTATAGTCATTATTCAACAACGAAATTGGTCTGTAATTTTTAACATTGGTCAAATCCTGACCTTCCTTCGGTATCAGCGATATATTGGCTTCATTCCATGAGTCAGGAATCCTTTGATCTTGCATCGCTCCATTCATTGCCTCTTTCAGGAATGGCGCCAGTTCATTAGCCATCACTTTATAAAACTTTGCCGTTAGTCCATCTGGTCCTGGCACCTTTCCTATCTTCGTTGGTTGTATAGCTTCTTTTATTTCTTCTTCCGTCACTTCCTTATTTAATTTCTCTTTCCATTTTTCAGGAATTGTCGGAATTTTCATCTTCTCTAGGTATTCCGCTATTAAATCTTTACTCACTTCTTTTTTTTGGTACAATTTTGCATAAAACTTAAAAAAGGCTCTACTAATAGCCGCTTGATCCATAAGCACCTTATCATCTTCTAGAATTTTACTTATGATTTTCTTCTCCTTCCTTTTTTTTAGTTGCCACGCCAAATATTTCCCAGGTTTATTTGCACCTCCAAATGACCTCTGATTCATCCTCTTTAAATTCCACTCTAATTCTTTATTGTCCATTGCTGTCAATTGTTCCTGCAGAATTTTAATATCCTGATATGTCTTTTTTTCCCCCGGTCTTTTCTTAAGTTGTATCTCTTTGGCTTTTATTTTATCCAAAATTTCAGATATCTTTTCCTCCTTTTTCCTCCTAGTTCTTGCATTCAGGTCTATTAGTATGCCTCTTATCACCGCTTTATATGTGTCCCATACTTTATTGGTCAGCAGGTTATATTGTATGAAAAATTTGGTCTCCCTTCGCAACAACGCAATATTTTCTTCTATTTGTAACAAGTCCTCATTTATTCTCCATCCTTTTCTTTTATTATTTTTCCCAAATCTCCACATAATTGGGTTATGATCTGAGCCTACCTTTGGCATTATCTCCACCTTTCTAGTCCATAATGTCAGTTCTTTAGAGGCCCAGATCATATCTATTCTTGATAATGTGAAATGTCTTGCAGAGTAAAATGTATAGTGTCTATTCTTAGGGTATTGTCTCCACACATCTTCTAAACTTTCTTGTTCCTTAAGCATAAAAAACACCTTTGGTAATAATCCTCTTTTTTTGTGAGCAGCTTTAGACTGCTTATCCTCATCCAGGTTTGTAACTCCATTGAAGTCACCCGCCAAGATTATGTGATCATAGGTCAATTCATCTAATTGTTTCTCTAAGTCCTTAAAAAAATTTTCTTTTGCACCGTTAGGTGCATAGATCCCGATCATCAATATTTTCTTAGAATTCCAAATAATTTCCACAGCTAAATATCTTGCTTCTGCATCTTTTAAAACTAGTCTGGGCTGCAATTCTTCTTTTATGTACAATACAACTCCCCTCTTTTTCTTTTTAGAGGCGGCAACAAATTCTTTTCCCAATTTAACAAATTTCAAATATTTTTCGTCCTGCTTTCTAATATGTGTCTCTTGCAGACAAACTATATTACATTTTTGTTTTGCTAGCCAGTGGAAAGTAGCTTTGTGTTTACAAGGTGAATTTAGTCCATTAACATTCCAAGATATAACTTTACATTCCATGATCACTTTCTTATAGTTTTTGGTAAGTCCTTTTCATTTTCCCTAATAAAAGTCTCCATCTCATGGCCAGATCTGATGCTCTTTCTAACTCCACCAAACTCAAATGTCAGTCCTTCTGGTATTTCCCATCTATATCTGATTTTCAGCTCCTTTAACATCTGAACCAGTTCTCTATACTTCTTCCGCTCGAACAGCACCGATCTGGGCAACTCTTTCATGATTCTCGCCACTTTTCCATCGACTTCTAATGGATCTTGAAATTGTTTGCTCACAATTAATTCTCTTGTGCTTCTAGTCGTAAATTGGACGATCATATCCCTTGGTAACTTCCTCTGAGCTGCAAATCTGGAATTGATTCTATACACCACGTCCAAGAAAGCTGCAATTTCTTCCTCTTCTTTCCCCAGGTATTCTGCCAAAATTTCTGTAATCTGTTCTTGGGCTGATTTTCCCTCTACTTCTGGGACCGAACGAAATCTGAGTTGTTTTTCCATCTGTTTACTTTCTGCTACAGCCATTCTGTCTCTCATCCCTCTCATTTCAGTCTTTTGCACGTCTGTTAAGGTCTCCACCATTTCCTCTACTGCGTTGACTCTCTGCTGTGTAGCTTGTAGGTCATTTTGTATCTTATCCATACCTTTTGTCAGTTCTGCCATCTCCAATTTAAGCATCTCTTTAAAGACTTTTAATTCTTTCGCCATCTCTAGCATCATATCCTTAAGCTCTTTATTTCCCTCTGAAACTTTTTTGTCCAAATTTTCCATCGTAGTTTGCCACTCTTTCTTCGACATCGTGGGGCTAGCTCTGCTTCGCTCCCATGAGTCTGCCCTTTTCCTTAAATCCGTGACACTACTTTTTTACTTTCTTTTATTTTTAAAAGTCCGATTGCAGTTTATTTTTCTCAAGCGCTGTTTTAAACTGCCCAAAATGTCGGGCGTTTTTTCTCTATGGTTTTGTACTGAAGCGCTCATCCTTACCTTCTTTAAAGATGGCCTACTTCCTTTTTCATTGAAGTCACCAGTTGCCCTCTTTCAAAATGGCATCACCCTACTTCCAGCGTTTAAGAAAAGGGCGCTTCTCTTCTGTCTCTTTATGGTTCTGACACACTTCCTGTTCCTCTCTGTTGCACAGCAGTTCTCGCGATTTTTAAACTTTCTCACAGTCTACTATCTCTTCCCCGCCACAGGTATGTAAACAATAATCCAATTTCCGTGCTAGCTTCTCCTTACAAATTTACTTTTTCAAATTTTTTCTTGCCGGAATCTTCCCCCTTATATAACTAGTCTGTTGCAGCTCTTAAATCCGCTTTTGCCTGTTATTTCTTTTTAAAATCTGTCCCGTACTGAGAGATAGCGATCTTTACCTCCTTTAGCGTTTTTCTTGGGTTGTAGTCGCTGCTTCTGTTATCTGATCGAATCCAGCCCCTTTGCTGTTTTGCTGAAGCTTGGGAATGTAGGTCTTATGCCAAAATTTGACTCCAGAGCCACTGCAGAGATCTTGGCAACCTTTCTTCAGGTGGGACCTCAAGGGTGGGTGGGAGTTCGTTGTGTAGAACCCCCCCTCACCCGAGATCAACGTGCCTTCAGGTTCTTGAGTGTTCTTGCCTGTTCTCCGCCTGAGAACAGGTGGCTGCGGGCAATTTGCGCCCCTCCAGCCTTCAAAACAGCAGCACGGACAGCTCAGCTCTTAAAGCTGCGTTAGACCTTCATGGATCCCAAACCGGAAGACCAGAAGGTCACATTTTCTATTGGACTTTATAAAGACCTACAAGACAGAGCCTTTTCAGCAAGCATTTGTTGAGGGCAACCAGGAATATGGTGGACAAAGGGTTTTTCTGCACTTTTTATAATTATACTTATTTTGATGTGATTTTAATGTTATGGTGTTATATTTTTTAATAAAGGATGCATTTTTGTAAGCCGTCTTGAGTCCTTCAGTGATGGAGAATATGTGAGGTGCAAATCTTTTAATCTATCTATCTATATAAAGACAAGTGTCCTAGCTGACTCATCAACACCCAGCCCAAACCCCTGGGCCTAGAAACATGAAATTTGGGGAGAACATTCCTTTCATGATGTAAACACCCATTAAAAAGGGATTTTAAGAAATTTGCCCTATAAGAGGGTCAAAAGGGGTTGAATGTGTTTTCTCAAAGGTATACAGCTTCCCTGAGTGGCTGGCAGGCTACTGCCTGCTTGGGCCCCCACCCACTGCCAGCTCAGCCACTCTTCCCTGATTGGGCCAATCTTTCAAGATCATTTGCATATGCGGGCTAATTGGGGCTCACAACATTCCACACCTCATCCCCCCCAGAGACACTTGGAACTCAGAGGTCTTTTGCATATGAGGCCTGATTTGTCCTCATCCCCCAGATACTCAATCCTCTCCAGTTGCTATGGTGAGTCATTGAATGTGTCCTGAGGTCAAATGCTCCTTTCAGTCTTTCCCTCAAAGTTCACCAGGGTTGCCAGTCTTCCTGTGGGGCCTGGCTTTCCTGTGTGGCTGGCAGGCTCCTGCCTGCTTGCACCCCCCCCCCCTCTCGCATTGATCAGCTGTGGAATTCTGTGTTCTGAGGTAAAAATCAGGTCAAGGAAACTGCCGACAGTTGAAGAAAGATGGTACAAGACTCCTGAATAGGGATAACACGCTTCACTTTATTCCAGCATCTTTGTGAAGTTCAGGTACTATGTTATTATACTACAAAACCATCTCAAGAAAAAAAAATACACAAACAAAAAAGTGCTAAATACCAGTATTATAACTGTATTTAAAGTAGTTAAATACCATAGCAAAGCACAGGTATCAAGCTAGTAAATAAATAAACCTCTGCAAAATTAATTGAAATTAACACCCTCCAAAACACATTACCACTTTGAAGAAAACAATGAGTTTTTAAAAGACCTGTATTTTTGCTTTAATAACATTAATAACATTATGGGAAGGTTCAACTAGGAAAACCAAGAAGGGATTCAAGTGTTGAATCCCCTCTCCCTTCTCTGTGCAGTTCTGATCTGAAACAGTGTTGTGCTCACACGTGGATTTACCTCTGAAATATTAACACTGATGACATCTCTTTGTCAGCCACTCAGTATAAAAGGATGCAAACCCACTAACAGTTGTTCAGAAGGAAGGATAAAGCATATCCAGGATGGTTTCATAACCAAGGAAGGCTGTCACAGGAACACTTTCAGTCACTCTGAGAATGCTGAGATGTGTAACTGCAGAATTCCTGCTAATGAAAGAATTGCCTTTCTGCTTCAGATTGCGTTTCCTCAGTGCCCTTTCTCTAACTAGCCACCAAATACCACTGTATCTCACAAGTTGGTCATGATGGAGAAGGCCACCTCCTTGTTGACTCTGATCATCAGAGGAATATATTGCTTCCGAGCACAGAGGTTCTACACTTAGCTGATAAGGCTAATAGACCTATCCACTCCGCTATCCATTTGTTTAACAACCTTCCAAGTCATCAGCATTAGTAGCCACCAATATTGTGCCATAGTTAATTCTATGAGTTAATTATATGCTGAATGAAGATGTACTGTTTGTCTTGACTCTGCTGCCAATTAATTGCATCTGGACAGACCACTGAGCTTCTCCCCAGGAGATGGAATCATTAATCCTCCTTACTTTGAAATTATACACTGGGCAGCATTTGACCCACCAAAAATTTCTCACTAGTAAATCAGCGAGCACGATTCCAGCCCAGGTTTTCTGCCTCAGGATAAGGCAATAACTTAGCTCAATGTTGCATTTAGAGCATCTTACCATTAAAGAGCACCCTGAATGTTACTTAGGATGATATGAAAAATGCTAAAGAAAGGCCAGAGTTTAAGTAAAAATTTTGAGTTAAGACAATGTAAAATTACCAGTGTAGTGAAAGATTTATTTTTCTGGATTTATATCTGCTCGTGAGGCCAGTTTCCAGGTCTCTGTGCTACAATTCACAATGGTAAACACGTTTCAGCCAGGCTTTTTGCTCAGTCCAGCTCAGGTGTAGCCCTCACCTTGTGGTCAGCACTGAAAAAAACATTATGAAATGGAGTTTCTCCATAAAGGCAGAAGAGTGCTTAGCTTCTTAGACTGTGTTCCTTTCAAAGACAGGATTTTATATGTGCTGTCATGAGCCAAATGAAGTGAACCAAGAGGCCCTATGTTAATGTCATGGTGAAAACTTGATCCAGACCTGTGAAGAGATGCAACCTTTAGATGGTATGACAGCATCAATGTGAAGAGAAATTAACATTTTGAGGGCTGAGCCAAAATGAACCTAGGCTTACCAGAACAGAATGATTTGCAGACAGATGCAGAGTAAGGACAGCCAACACCATTGGATGAGATACTTTATTTAATTTTACATCAAGTAAACAGGGATTTCCAGTGTCCCTAGGAACACTTTTTCCCCAAGGAAAAAAAGACACACTCCATACCTAATCTCAGTGCAGACAATTGCTGGGATGCAGAAGAGTCAGGACTCCTCTATCTGAGCATCCCTGATTTCCAGGCGGAGCCACCCTGGCTCCAAGCCCTCAGCTGACTACAGCTCAGCCTGCTCCTTGCTGAGCATTCAGGCATTTGAGGGTGGTGAACTATGGCCCTTCCCCAGCTGTGAGGTGTAAGAGTTGAGTGACCAGCTCCATGAAAGCACCAATGCCCCAGGTTTCTGGTCTGAAGGTTGCCCCTTCACCCTATTAACTGCTGTCTCAGAGTGCTCACCAAAGCTTTATAAGTGTCATTGCTATTACCATCAGATGACCATTGGCCTAAGACCTCTGGCTGCTGTGGCCAGAACAAATCCACTCCTGCAATCTTCAGAGCAGAGTAGGTGTGTGTGTGGGGGGGAGAAACCACCTCCATTTGTGGCCTCTTGAGCCGAGGGCAAAAAAAAAAATTCCTACCTGGCCTCCAACTGGGAGACCAGCTGGTGCTCACTCTGAAATATTGGGAGGGTGGGTGCCTTGTTGAATCAAAAGGGAGACACCAGGAAGCTGCCATCTCTTTACGTTGCCCTTGCCTGCCTACTTCCAGTGTAGCATGTCTGTATGTGCTGAGGCTATGCTTGGACACCTTCCATCTGCAGGATACCAGTAAAGCCTGCCGCTTCCCCAAACCTCAGTTGAGACGGGTAGCAGGAGCAGCACTGAAGGACTGGTGTGAACTATTGAGCAATCTGGAATGGCTCAGCAATTTTTAAAACAAAGTCTCTAGTGGGTTACAAGGGCAGCACAGGCTCAGTCTTTTCTGGTCCATCTTTTTAGATGCACTTTACTACTAATGGCAGAATCCAGACTAGACTATGAATTTGTTCTTTGAGGACATAGAACAAATCAGTCTCCAAGGCATAAATGTCAACATTGGGGGGGGGGGGTTCAGAGGCTACACTTTTTATATTTGGTATTCCATTTCAAAATTTCAACATATACTATCAGCTGGACCGTAAAGAAGTTTAGAGGGAAATTTCTCAGATTATCCTGGTCCAAAAACATTCCCAAGGATAGCTGGATTTAGAGGTTTGTTTAGAAAAATGAATGGAAAAAATTGTTACTTATCATTATTGCCTTAAAAATAATCAACAAGATTTAAGGGTTATTTTTGCCCCAAAACTGCTCTTGAAAATAGAATTTTAAAATCTGAAAAGTTTTAGATTCAAAATATTGAAATTCAAAATTCAAAATATAAGTTTCAGTTCATAGAAACATAGAGCTGAAAGGGATACCAAGGATCATCTAGTCCAACCCCCTGCACAAAGCTGGAAATTTACAGTTATCCCCCTCCCTCACCTCCCCCAGTGACCCTTGCCATATGCCCAGAGGAAGGCCAATTTGGCCTGGAGGAAAATTCTTTTGTGACCCCAAAGTGTCAATTGGCATTACTCTAGGCATGTAAGAAGAGGCCAAAAGAGTCTCACACCTTCTCCTCTCTTTATGCCCTCCCTCTCCCCATCTATGAACATTCATATAGAGTCATAGAATCATCATAATTGTCAGGTGGCAATTTAGCCTTTTCTTAAATACCTCCAAGAAAGGAGAGCCCACCACCTCCCAAGGAAGCCTGTTCCACTGAGGAACCACAGTGTCAGGAAGTTCTTCCTAGTGTTTAGCCAAAAACACTTGATTGAATTTTAATCCATTGTTTCTGGTCCAACTCTCTCAGGCAATAGATAACAACTCCGTTCCCTCCTCTATGTGATAACCCTTCAAATACTTGAGGGCTCTCATATCACCTCTTGGTTGCCCCCTCTCCAGGCTGAACATACCAGATCCTTCAATCTTTCCTCATAGGACTTGAAATTCTGAAATGTTGCTGAATTGTGACTTTGTACAAAGTACTGTTTTAGATTTTTACACATCTCACATTCTCAACATGTCAGTGAACTAGACTTCCCTCATTTGGTTCTTTAGTTCTGTACAGAACTCTCTTGTGGTCTGAACACAAATGCCTTCTTCGCTTTGGCAGAGCAGTGCTGTTGAGAGCAGGTGCAAGTCCTATTGTATCCTCAGCGTAGGCTTTCTTTTGTTTGGACAGCATGCCACTTAATTTGAGTAGCAGTAAATTTAACCATTTATCTCATATGGTCCCCCTTTTTTTAAAAAAAAGTATCTGTAATGCTAATTACTCTATTATGTATTATGAGGTCTGGGTGTGTAAAAGTTTCACGCCAGAAGTGTCTTATTTTGCTAACTGCTTGAACATTAAACTTGAACAGAAAGGAATTGTTCCCATGACTCATATTTTTCATCATTTGGTCATTAAATTGTGATGGATATAAACCTATAAAGTACCTAAACTGAACCTTTTAACAATCCATGAGCAATACTATCATTTTTTTAATAGAACTCGCTGACCGTGCCTTTCTCAGATGCCATTTGTCATCTTCACTGGGCAATAATCAATAACTTGACTTTGAAATAAATAATATAGCAGTTGCAATATATTATCTTTCATAGTGGCCTTATACTAACCATAAAATAAGGTCTGAGAAGATGAGAACTTTAGGTAAATATTAAAAATGGACTGACACTGAAACCCAGAGCTAAATGAACAGATGAATCTAACTAACCCCTCCTTTCTCAGTTATTTATACTTCTGTCCCATTTCACAAAAGAAAGCTTAGTCTAGTCCAGAGGTCAACTTTGCCATGTATTAAAAGTGTTTTCATAACATGCATATGTTTGTTTGCAGTAACTGTCAAGTGTATGGCTGCTTCTACACATGTTGGGCAATCCACTTTCAATACTCTTTAGTGAACATTTGGAACTGCTTTTCCATGTGTGGAACAAAAAATCCACTTCCAAAGGATTGCTAAAGTGCATTGAAAGTGCATTATTCAACGTGTGTGGAAATGGTCTAGGTGGCGTGCTGGACCACCAATTCTACCACAGGATTAAACCTCCCAAATTCTGTGACAAGGCAGGGAAATTTTCATGCAGGTATCTAGAATGTTTGCACGAGATGCATCTTTGAGTGAAATCATGTGTCTACTCAAGAACCTGGTATGGGTTCCAGAGTGTTTAAATTGTTTTAGACTATCTAATACTTGTTTTCCTATGGCTCTACTTTACAGTACCAGTATAATGAAATTTCTTGCTCAAAAAGGGTGTCATTGTAATTGGCAGATCTAAAAGTCTTTCAGACTTTGCTTTTCGATTTCTTTTTCTTTTATTTTTTAAAAAATGTTATTTGTACATACAAATTTAACAAACATTTAACATTTGCGCTCGGATGTGAATCCACACATATTGCTATGCGCATTTGGATGCACACTTTATTTTATACCCATGGCTCTGATTCAGGAACTGATATATCTCTCAAGGCTACAAAGGGAGCTCCTTGACTAGATCAGGGTGTTTGAACTATACCCAATTTTATATCTAAAACAACAACAATAACAACAACAACAACAACAAAATAATGCAAGACCTTTTGGGTAGATGGTGTTGTGAAAATAGCATAAACCTAATAACCTTCACACAGTTTTGTTAAAGGTGACATATTCATCAAATAATAAAGAATGACATAAAAGCCATCATGGAAAACTAAGAAATGGGTGATAGAAAGCAAGACCAGACTTTTACATTTAAAGCAACACTGGCACCATATCAAATAGGGGCTAAACTTTTGGAAGTGGCTTCAGCATCTTCCCTGACTACTGATGAGAAATCATTGGATATAATTTCTTGAGGTAATTAAGAGAAAAAGCACCCCATCATATCACCAGAGAGGTTAGAGTTTCTTTTGGCATGCATCAAGTACAATTGTCCACAGCTGACTGTATGTGTGGTGCAAAATAGAACACTCCAGCTATGACCTGTTAGGAAAGTTACAGAGCAATCTACTAACCAGGGTAATTCCTTTCTAGGCCTGTTGACTTCAATTGACTTAGCAGGATGTAGCTTTGCTTAGGATTTTACTGTTTGAGTGTAAACTTGTTTAAAATATAAAATTAAAATCATTGCATATATAACAAGTAAGACCTAAGCAACCAGAAAATGATGCTTACAGTCATCTCTTTGAACATATCATGTAGGCATAACTATGTGATTAATCATAATTACCTTCGACAAAACACAGTCAAATCTACAGAGTAAGAATTTCTGGTAGAAAACATGCAGTGGTATTTAGACTCATTCTGAGTGCATCCCGACAGGAGACTAACAAGGAGAGTGGAGTTGACCTTATTGCTGAGTGTATGGCTTTGTACAGCAGACCAAAGAACTTTCTCACCAAGCAATCCAAATGCACTACCTCAAATGTACCCTCAAAACATACTTCTGAACAACTAAAACTCTTGAACTTTAGCACCAGCCTTACTTGTCACTAGACATGGGCATGGACTGGGAAAAAGCCATGGACTGTTGGTCTGTGGTCCATCGTGTTTCACGGACCATGGAACATGGACCATTCACAGACCCACCCCGGTTCACAGACCGGTTCATTGGTCTGTGATCTGTCACTTCCGAGGGTCCTAGCACCATTCCCTTTGCACTCAGAGATGCCAAACTTGCAGCATGTCTTCAGCAGGCTCTCCTACAGCCACCCTCCAAGTTTGGCCAAGATTGCATTTTGGACATCCGTGTTACAGACCCCCAAAGTGGCAGCCCCCAGGAAACTTCCAGTACATAGAACAGGAGCCGCAAATGCCAATTGACTTGCATTGGCTTGCAGCAATTGACAGAGCCCTAGGCTGTCCCAACACCCCACAATCAAATAAGAATTGAAGGGGGGAAGGAGACAAAAGAGTGAGCCTTCAAGGAGCCCAATAAGCTTGCACCCAGAGCCTGACTGCAGCTCTGAGATGGAGCTGGGACGCAGCCCTAGGCTAGCCCACCTCTCCACAAGCAAATAAGAAAAAAAAGGAGAAACAAGAATGAGCTCTCAGCCAAGAAAACCCAATAAGCTTGCTCCCACCTAGAGCCTTGTTGCAATACAAGCCCCAAGACTCCCTCTGGCACAATCCAAAAAAAAATCCTGCAACAAGCAGTTCCTCGGTCCCCGGTGAGTTTCGGTCTGTGCCTACCTCTACTTGTCACCAATAGACAATATATTGTTTCTAAATAAGGAATGGACAGTAGCCTAGCTGTGCAGGGCTTGGGAAAAGATTGCCTTGCTACTGTTTGCAAAGTTTGTTTTAAATGGAGCTGGAAGAGAGCTCTAATGATGAGATGATATAGTAAGGGAGTCAATAGCTAAATAAAACCTCTCCTGCACACAGATATAGGCACACATAGTCTAACATGGTTCATAGCCTAAAGAGGTTATCCTTGATTTCTGGTGGAAAGCCTTCTGCTATGATGAGTGGACAAGTGAGGCTCCTCTTTCACACTAAGTCACTCATTGCAACCTCTAGCCCATATGAAAGACCCCCGTGTTTCTTTGTACCTCTCCTTTTAAGCTTAAATGGCCACCCAATCCATCTCCTATAGAGTAAGTTTAAGATGATCATTGCCACCCTCACTCTTCACCAAACCAGTTAGTCTTATATTTCTACTGCTAGGCTAACAAGAAAGGATGCAGAGCTTAATTTCCATTTCATTGTATGCTTAATGCTTGCATACATAACTTCAGCAATCCAATTCTGAATTTTTCAATTTCCCCATGGGTCACCTGTGTATCTCAGGGTCAATGTCACTGTAGGTAAATAGAAGCCTTGTTTATTCAAACTTCTGATTATTGTTTTTCTAACCTCCTCTAGGCAATTCAGATAAGTAAGGCTGTATTGTATTTAATATTTATAAGGCTTCATGAGAACAGTAGGGAACCCTTAATTATAATGGAGATTGTGCATTTAAGTATACTGGAGAAAGACTTGAATCAGCACAACATTTATTATAAATAACATTGGTATGCAAGCGTAAAAATAATTTCCTTAATACTGCATGTATGTGATGGAGATTAAAAATGACTGATTTAAAAGAATGTGCTTCACCTCTTTTGCCAAGTGGGAAGGCATGGCTCCAGTGTTCGCAGGCTTAAATGCTGCCAGTATTTCATGTTCAGATAGTCATAAAGTTAAAGGTTAATAGGCTGTACAAATGACAGAGTTTAAAGGGGAAAATGAAGATGGGGAAGATCTCCAGTACTTAGGCAACTTTTTTAAAAATGAAGCTTCACTCGATTCTAATTTCCTATATTCCCTCTCATGATGTTGATCATTAGTGAGAATAATTCTATTTGCATAAGCAATTTATCTGCCCATAGCCCATCTCTGCTTATTTTGGGGTAATTGTGACTCTCACTGACTTGTAATCTTTTGACATATTCTGACTCATAATTGTACCCAATGACATAATAATCTGCTGCCATGAAATGTAATAGGGCAAATTTAAAAATGTGGCCTCTGTCTGATGATGAAGGTCAAGTAGATTATCATGAATGGAAGAGCCCTTACATAGCAAAGAATGAGACTGACATGAAGAAAAGGCAGAAAAATTCATTGCAGGTTAATACTTGGTACCACATGTCCCTAAGTAAGTTTACTCAAAAATAAGTCCCATGTAGTTCAATGGAACTTGTTTTCAGATGCGAGTGATGCAAAGTGTTCAGCTGTCAAGACTTTGAAGAGAAACATCATAGTAGTCTATGTTGCAATTAATTTATATTTTTAAAAAATTAAATTCTATTAAGAGCATCCATTGGAAATGGTGGAAATTGGATTAGATCTGTGGTGCTAAGAAAAGTGTTTTCCTCGGCATCATTCCAAAGCAACTTAGGGTACAGAGATTTACACTGGTAAACAGCATAATGTCCTCCCTCAGCATTGCAGCTTGCATCCGCTAATCTCTAGTACGTTATCTAACTTTAATGGCAAGCCTCTGATGCTTATTTCCTTCTCCTCCTTCCCTCTGCTCCTTTTCTCCAAATTGGTTAGTTATCTGCTTTCTCTTTATCTGAATTGGTCTAGTCAGGTCCAAGAAAATGCCCGTCCTAAACATGATCCTGTTCAAGTGCCTTTCCGTTGTGACAACATACATGGTTCTTGAAATCTCTGCTAATCTCCATCCCTGCTCGTTTCCTAATATTTAAGGTGTCAATATACAGCCATCTAGATGAACATCAGACTCCATTACGGTTCTTCCCATGAAGTGGCTCCATTCCATGTACTAACCCCATCAATAACACCAGCAAATGCAACAAAAAAAGATCTCTTTTATGTGTGTGGATGATGTGTGCATCCAATGGAGAGTTTGCAAAATTCACAGAATCAAATCAACATGCATGGTGTTTACCTTTTAACTCTGGGCAATCTTATGGATATATAAAGAATGAATAGTTAGGAAATTTAGAAATAGATTTTGACAATGGAGATTTTGCTACCATGACTGTGGACAAATCCCCTTCTTCACCCTGAAACACTGGAATGGAAGGTCTGGGAATTCACAATATCCTCACCAAACAACAATTTCCAGCAGTCTACGGAGGAAGCTATGATTGAACTGATAAAAAATTTCCCATGTTTTGGTATGGGAAATATTTGACTGGGCAATTTTACTGGACTTTCAAGGCTAGTGGCTTCTTCTGCCTTCAGAAGATCTTTTTGACACTGGAAATGGGTGCAGAATAAATCAGTTCCTGTCTTGCTACTGTTCAAATCTCCGGGCACACAATTAGGCAAATTACAAAAAAGCCCCGTTGAAATGCGTCATGTATGATTTTGGACTTTCCACAACTCTTTCTGCTCTTGGCACTAATTTAAATGCTGCACTGGAGTCTTCTTCAAGCAAGTGGCACTGATCAATCTTAGTACAATCTCTATGAATTTTAAATAATCATAACCACTTTTCTTCTCTTCCTCTGCTAACTTCTGCACATTCAGAAGTTCCTCTTTACAACATCATATTTCTTCCTTCTTTAATAAAATTTACTTTAATGGACAAGACAGTGTTGAAATTTTGATGTAAAATATATGTGGTTATAGGGGGGTGATGGTAATTTTTATATTTGGTAGCAAATGGCATGCCTTAAAAGTTCTTGGATATCTGAAACCAATAGGAAATAAACGCTAATTTTTATTTATGATAATTTTAAAATTGTCTAAGTAAATATCTGATCCATCTTAGAAGAACTGGGATGTATTTTGTAAACATGGAATAAGAGAGTGGCCAAGTGGTGGCTCAGTAAGGGCATTGGGGAGGCAAAATCTGAAGTAACAGCCAAAGCTGTCCACTGTCAGGTAACCAAACCCAAATCTTGACTTGAAGGGTAGATTTTCTCCAAGCCAGGGCTCCTATGCTACATGCTAGAGCTTAAGCCTGATGAAAAGCATGCAGAAGGTAACCCTTATCACTTTCGCTTCTGCTGTTGGGCCTGCTGCTAATGCAAAAGGCACGTGATAGCTCTGTGGGACCCCTTTCTCTGAGTAGCACCTGACTGTCCTGAGAGCATGGAGCCTGGTGAGAAATGGGATGGTAAAAGCTGGAAGCCAGCGCTCCAATTGCTGCTGACTGCACAGGATGCCCCTTTCAGAAGCTGCAACAGACAGAGAAGACTTGACTAGACATATAACTTCATTGAGAAAGCAACATGAGAACTCGCTCAAAGTTTAAATAAAAGTTCACAAGCTCAAATAGTTTCTTCAGAATTGAAATGATTGCTTCTCCGTTACCTAATTCAGATCATCTCAAAGCATAATAAATGAAGATGAAACCACAAGAAGGTCTAAAAGGTATTCACTTCAGTCTGGTGCTTTGGATTGTTATGCTAGAAAAGAGCGTAATGGTTTCAATGGCAGCATAGTGGCCCAGGTTGCTTTGTCAGGGGGTTTTATTAAACTTCTAGTTCTGTCTCTCAACGTCACTCCTTTTGACTTAGATCCAGTACTTTTCACCTATGGTTGACTTTTCCCAGGAAAACTGTGAGCTTGCATGCTGACTGTGACACAACACCAGCAGTTGATTGGGTTAGGAAAGTATGATCCAAGTATGATCTTAGTACAAATTCCCAGGAACAATGATCATTGCTTTGGCAAAAGTGTGGGATCAACTGAGAACCTAAATCCCAAACCAGCCCTTGTGTGTGCTCAGGGCCACTGAAGGCCCTAACAAGCTGAAAGTTGGCAAGATTTTAAAGGGATTGTTGAAATCTGCAATTCTAGGTGGACTCCATTATCACGATCTGTCATCTCTGCAAGTATCTCACAGTGGAGGAAGTAGCCTCTTGTGAGTGGAAATATGAGTTGTTGGAGGAGTTTGATCATCTGGCCTCAGAAGGTCCTCTTTCTTTGGATGACTTGAAGAATATCTTTTTCCTTAGACTAAACTTCAAGACAGTTGACATCTCTAGGGACAGTGATCTGCTGACCCACCGTTGTACATCCCCTCTATCACTGACTGTTTTATTTAAAAAATAAGTTTTCAGCACTGTACCCATTTTGACAGCAAGCTGGGCATTCTAAAAGTAAGTTACAGTTTCCTTTTAAAAAGAGGGAATGCCTGAAAGTTAAGTAAGAAAAATGCTGTAGTTTTTATTAGTTTGCTCTCTGCAATATATCTGGCTTATGTGCCAAGGAAAGTCTAAGCAAATGGCAAGTTATTGGTTTTTCAATAACAAGGTTTAAAAAAGGAAATAAAACAGCATATCCTACTTGCCAGTATTTATGAAACAATTAATATTGCCAATGTGTTTTCCATTTTCTGTGTTTCATATACTGTATCAGTTTTGATACACCTAAAAAAAATATGAGAAATGCCATCTTGAAAGCAACTAGGGAAGCAAAGCAGCTCTTTTGGACAGGAATACAATTTCCATGCCATATTATCAACTCCTCTATGAAATTAAACAAAGTTGTAATTCTCTTAAACTTTCAAGAAGGATTTCTAAAGGCACAATTGACCACAACATCTTGTTTTAAGTCTGTACTCTTAAAATTTATACCCAGAAGTGGAAAGCTTAATTATATTCCTGTTGAGATTTATAATCTTGACATATTTCTAATTCTTTGTTTTTTGCCTCGAGTGACAGAAACAATTTAATACTTTTATACGCAAAGAAAAACACAAAGTAGACCTGATCCAGCAGCTTATCATATATGGAGTTGTATTGATGGCATCAGCCAAATCTCCCAAACAAATCCTTAAAATCACCCCCTCCACTGCACAGCATTGTATACTGCCATGTGTGAAGAACACCTTTTTATATCCAGATAGGTAAGATATGTAATGATTATGGAGTATGAATAAGAGACCTGTTCCTTAGATGAAGGAATAAAAAAGAAACAATGATCCTCAGACCAAAATAAAATTACTTTAGTGTGAAGATCTTTGCTTATTCTTTTCAAAGTATTTGGAAAGCCTTACAAATAAAACCAGTCGTTCCTAGAATACTTTTTTTAAAAAATATATATTTTTATTGTTTTCCAACACATCTATACAAACATGAGACAGTTATCATTTTACTTGTTGATATCTATTATCTATTTCTTTTATCTCTTATATTCCACCTTATTACATCAATTGTGAGCTCTATTATATCATTATACAGTTAATCTTAGTATCATATTTATGTTTACTGGTTATTGTTGTTTGTCATCCATTTGTAGAAGGGTTCCCATGGTACAGAAAAATCTTCTTCCACTTGCCCTTTCATTAACAATGTTAATTTATCCATTTCCACTGTCTCCATTACCTTCGTTATTAATTCTTCTTGTTGGGGGACTCTTTGTTGTTTCCAATAGGTTGCTAATAAGATTCTAGCCACTGTTACTATATGGATTACTAAGTGTTCTTGCTCTCTCTTCATATCCAACATACAGTTTAATTTAAAAAACTCTGGTTTCAAAGGAATTGTTATCTGTAGGATATTTTGTAATAACTTATGTACCATTACCCAATATCTATGTACTTCTTTGCAGGACCACCACATATGGAAAAATGTCCCTATACCTTCTTTATTTGACATATTTTTAAACATTTTAGCCAGTCTAACTGGTGTTAGATACCATCTATGGAACATCTTACATAAATTCTCTTTAAACACAGCAGATTTAGTTATTCTAACATTTAGTTTCCATATCTTATCACACTGTACCTGGTCAATATCATTACCTAAATTCTGTATCCATAGTCTTTTACATTTCTCCACCCCATCATTTTCTTTTATTTCCATTAGGAAGATATACATTTTCTTTATCAACTTTTCATCTGTGTCACAACAGTTTTTCAAACTCTTTTTGTTCTAGATAAAAGCCCCCCATTTTTTTATCTTTATTGTATCTGGATTCAATCTGCACTCTTGACCACCAGTCTAAATTAACATCTTGGTTTTGTAAGTCTTCTTTCACTTTTTAGTTCCTAGAATACTAAAGGGCTGTGGTTACTGTCCATGGTTCTGAAAACCAAATCTGTGCCATTCCCACTTCTTTGTTTAACATTATTGTCAAGAAGATACCTTTTTTTTCTGAAAGGAAAAAATAGGTTGTTTTCCCTGGACTGACACATTAAGAAAAATGGAGGAATTATCTTAGATTTGCATACAACTTACAGGTATGTACAATTTATTATCTTATTAAAAGTTCCTATAAAGGTTCCTTTTTTAGGGTCATCATCTCACATCCACAGATCTTCCTTTCAGGTAAATACAATACTCCTTCAGAACCTTCCTCATCTCTTATTTTAGTCAAGACTGATATAGCAACTATATACTCAGTAAAGGTTACAATTAGAAGCTATTTGGTTCATTTTGTATCTCTAGAGTTTGTAGTATGGAGGATTTGCACTATTTGTATCATTATTGTATATTACATACACATGCACACACACACATACACACACAGAATCAGTATTTTGGATTCGCTAACCCAGACCCTGATTGCACTGCTTCTGTTTATCCAGGGATATCCTTTAATATAAAGTTTAACAGCTCCTATGGCATTACTAGTGTCTGCAATATAAATCAGATATGAGAGTCTTTTTAAGAAACTGATTTTTGGTTCAATAGACCATAACCACTTTGAAATCAATGATTATTTAGGAACTCTTAAAACTGTAGATAATTTAGCTGCTGTACACACACATATTGTTTCTATTTTCGTCTTATTGGTTTACATGTGGATAATCTATATTTGTCTGGGTGTTTGCTACACAGGTGGTTGAGTATGGATTACACCAATCCTTTTTTCCCCAACTCCAAGCAGTTCAGTAAAATGCTTCGACACCATCTTCTTATAAAAGGATTTAAAGGGCAAACTTTGAAAAGTTTTGTGCTATAGTTTTATTTGATTTCAATGGAAAGAAAGAAAGTTCAGTATCATTCAGAAGGTACTTGGCATTTTGCAAGTTAGCAAATTTTTTCCCCTTCAGATTTTTTTTTCTTTTCATAGATCAGGATGTCTGAATGGCTATGGTGGCTTCTTGAAACATAGGGATGAGTCCAAATGTCATTCCCCACCATCACTGACCACTTCTGCCAGCACAAAGATAGTTTTTATTCATTTTCTCCTCTTGTTGAAGACCATTGACCTCCCCCAAATACTGTTGGTAGAGTTAGAGGACCCTAAAGAACAGCATCGGAAATAAAATGGAAATCTGCAGCAGGGAGGGAACATGAGCAAAAAATGCCTCCCACCACTGATTAACCTTTGGATCTCTGCTATTAACAGAAGGGAGCCTCATGGCACCATAAAAAGAAATAGGCTTATTGTATTATACATTTGGTAGGATAGAGCCCACATCATCAGACGTGCAAAGTGAATCCTCAGCCTGTATCAGCGAACATGCATGCACACCCAAGGAGAGGGGGGGATTTCAAACAGTGATTTTTTTAAAGGTCATGAAATGCAGTGGGTATAGTGCATGAGATTTCTATGCAAAACTCAGATATAAACAAGATAAGCACAGTGACAGATGTATACAAGATAAGCACAGTTATAGTGTGGTTGCTCTAATTATGTCAAATTAATTTAACACATGTAATGGATGAGAAATGTCATCATATAATTAGACCAATTGATAGATTCTAACTCAGCCCTTTCTCTTTGGGGGTCTTCTTGTGAAGTTCCTTTGTTGAAAAACAGTGACTTCCAGGTCTAGCATTGCAGCACAGGATCAGTAGCTGCTCCTGAACCCTAAGAATATCTACTTTCACTGTTAAGCATTTCTATTTCTCATTGTTGTAGTGAAAAATATAAGTGAGGTCAATTTCCACTGAATGGCTAGAATTCAAAAGAGATGTGAGGTGGGTTCCAATTTCCAGAGGGTAAGGAGTAGAATTTACAACTGAATCATTTTGTGCTTGGCCATGAACATGATTACATATTTACCCGATCTTCTGTCTGGCACTCCTAGATGGATTCTGCCTTTATCGGAAAAATCACAACCAAGAAGAGAAACCGTTCTTCTGGCTCAGCTATGTATTGCTGGGAACCATACGTATGCTTTAATCTTAAATACTGTGCGGTTGCCTCCTAATTGAAGGACAAATATCCTTAGTTCACTCTGATGCTAGTCAGTAGAAAACCTACAGGTCAGAGCAAATGCACTGTTACCTCCTCCCATATGAACTCTTCCGTCTGCTGCAAGGACTTGCTCTGAGTCCTATCCTTCCCTGTTAGAAGTCTGGGCAACAAGGAACAGGGTCTTCTACAGCAGAGGTCAGAGGTGGACAGTCCCTTCATTTAGCAAGAAGGTCCCCTGTGGGCCTGTGACCCTGAGGGCCAGTGGTGGCCAGGAGCAAACTGAGCCAAGTGACCCTGTGATGCTGGAAGTGCTGCAAAGTCTGCTCAGTTGAAACTGGGCTGAGGCAACAATCCAAGTTGTCTGCATAGCTGGGCATGTTGTTGTCATTGCTGCAGCCCAAGTGCAAGCTGGGTGGACCTTGTGGAGCTGCCCGCACTGCAGAGGTCATTTGGTGTAACTTGCTTGTTTTACAGTGCAATCCTGAGAGAGGAGGGAGTGAAAGTGCACAGGGAGCCAACTAGAAGTTATGCCAGCATGCCTGTATAACCTCCAATTCTCTGGCACAGTGGCCTGGCGCCACTCCATCATAGCCTCCCACTGGAAGCAGGCCGTGGCAGCTGGGTGTGATGAAATGGCAGCATATGTCCTTGCACTGGTGGCCAGGAGGGTGAGGTGGGGTGGCAGGGAGTGAATTAATAGGCTCCATAAGCTGTTTCATGCTCGGGAATGCCCCCAGCAACAGCAGAAAGTTACACCATGAAAAATGACAGTGTAGCCCATAGTTGCCCATTCTACCAAAAAACTCAATCGCCCCCCTGCCCAAGCAGATCAGCAGAGCATAAGATGCTGATTATCATGGGGACCAATCCACTTGTGCCACCACAGTAGTTGAGCCCCCTCCTCCATGCCCAATCAGCTTCCCAGGCACCCTACATAACCTCCAGCTGGGCCATCCATGACCCCAGATAAGTAGGGAGGTGGCCAGAGGCTCTGTCCAAGAGTCCACTGCCATGGGCACTTAGCTTGTGAAGCACAAGAGGGTGCTTGTGGTGGTGCAACAAGAGTGCTCTGAGGGAACTATGCAAAAGTTAGGGGGTACTTTGCCCTCCCTCAGAGGAGGAGAGATAAGTCCAGAATGTCTGACTGAAACCACCACGCAAGTTCCCTTGCAGGTTACCTGACTCCTGAGTCCTGGCTCGGGGAGGGGAGACAGTGCACCCACAGGTAAGAAAGTGCTGGGGAGCTGGCTGCCTCAGCTCGCTCACTCACACCAGACACCCATCCCCCTTCGCCAATACTTCCCCAGTGCTGGCCTCTGCTGCTGAGGCCTGTCGGGAGAGTGGCCCCTGCCCACGTGCTGTTCCAGCCCCTGGTGATCCTCCCCAGTTGCCATCTGAGCCCTGCCAATGGAGCCATTTTCCCACCAGCCCACGACTCAGCTTTGCTCCTGAGAAAGCATCATGAAGCATGGCTCTCCTGGTCCTGACTGCCACACAAACGGGAGCAGCTCCCTTCCTAGGTGAGGGAAGTTGGCAACACGCAGCCAGCTATCCTCTTCACATTTTGCAATTCATTAAAATCTGTGTTGAACTGCCTCCTTGTCTGTCTGCTTGCCTGCGCATGACAGCAGCCCCCCTCCTCTTCCCCATAGGGCTTCCCTTTCTCACATCCCAGTGAATGGTCTCTGGCCCTGGGCTGGAATAGCCCCCAAAAGGCTCCAGATGCCCCCATGCCTTTGTGTGGCTCTGCTGCCAAAAGGAGCATGCATCCGGTGGCAGCTTGGAGGCTCCAGCACCACCCAGCTTCCCTCCCCCTTCCCCTCTTCAAATTCACTGCAGGCAGTGGGGTGGGACTTGGAGTGTTTCCCGTGTGTGTCTGATGGGGATGGGGGCACAGAGGGCAGTCATTGTCCAACACTGTTGCTGATTTCTGATAAGCCAGGTGGAGGACCACTGAGGGGGGTTGTAGAGTGACATCCTGGGATCTCTGGGGCCCCTTCTCATGAGGCCAGACCACTCTCCCTTTTGCTGTTTGCAGAGTTGGGGATAGCTTCATGGATGACAGCCCCTGGAGCAGCTTCTCAGATCTCGCAGGCTGTCGTTCCACTCTGGAAGCTGTCATCTTGGGAGCACAACACCGTTCTTGAGGTCCATCCCGTGTTCCCCTCACATCTTTCCAATGCAGTAATTATTTCAATGGAGCCACTGCAAATTGATCGTCATTGATGGCTCCCATCACATCCAATGTGCCTTCCAGGCTCATGTTCTGCCATGCCCCTGTCACTTTGTTGCTCCACTGGCTCAGGCAAGACAGAGGCTGGGGTCCCATCTCAATCCTGCTGCCAGGTTGCGATGTTGTAGAGCATGATACAGATGGTCACAAGCTTTGCAACTGCACAGAGGACCCCTATTTGGTGCAAGTATCAGAACTGCATCATCAGCTGGCTGAATGCCATTTCGATGACCATCTGCATGTGCTGGTGAGCTTGGTTGTAAGCAGCATGGTCTGCCAGCTCATCTGAGGGATATGGGACCAGGAGGTACAGGAGGAACGGGTAGTTCTGGTCACCTACGCAAGTAGAGAAGCTGGCAGCCATTAGTGCCCTCGGCCCATGGAACCCATCTCTCAGGGTCACCTCCCCAGCAGCCAGTACTTACCATCTGGCCATGCAGCAAGGAGTTGGTTCATGCCAGACACCATGAAGATCTGGACATTGTGGATGCTCCCGGGGAAATTGGCCAGCAGGTCTGTGAAGATGCCCTGGTGGTTGCACACAGCCTGGTCGTTCATGCTGTGGATGAAGTGGCGATTCCAGTAGACTTGGGGCTCCTTGCAGGGGGTGCAGAGGGCGATGTGCATGCAGCCCACCATGCCCATGACATTCAGGAACTCTGTGAGGAAGGCAAACCCAGCCCAGATGGGTGCCAGCTCAGCCTCCTCCATGGGGAAGTGTATGTGCTCCCGGGGGCAGCCCAGCATGGCATCCAGGAAGCCATGGAGACAGCAGCTCATGGAGGATTTGGAGACCTCCAGGACCTCAGCACCACATCTTGTTATGAGCTGGTGGCCAGTAAATGGACTTAGAGCAGCACCTTCTGCAGGATAGGAATGGCCCTGGGGACTGGGGCTCACCCCTTGAGCACTGGCTCGAACTGCTTGCAGAGGTCCTGGATGGCCACCCTGTCCAGGTGAAATGGTCAAGGCAGGTGCTGTCCAGGATCTGGAGGGTGCAGGTTCAATTCCAGTATTGCCTGACATGATATGTTCTCCAGTGCCAATGCACCACTCAAACATATAGTGCCAGCAGGAGGTGGAGGAGGTGGACCCATGGGACCCATGTGGCAGGAATGGGCATCAGGCAAGATCTTCATGAATGGGGGCTGCAGGGGGAGGGGGAGGTTAGTGGGGGAGTGGGGGTAAGTGGGGCCCATATCCCACTCAGCCTGGAGCCCAGTACTTACCCCCGTCTCCCTGGCTCACAACCAGAGGCTTTCAAGTAGCTTCCAGCTACTCAGTGTCCATCCTCTGATTTGTCTGCCAGGGGCAAGGGTGTGTGTGTGTTTCTCTGGGATTTCTCACACTGTGTGGCCTCACTTCCACATTCCTCTGTCTGGGGGCAGCATGGCTACAGAGTGCTTTGGAGGGAGCTGTGGCCAGTGGTAGCCAAACTAGAATGAGGCCGAGAAGGTGCTCCTGTACAGCCTGGTGGTTGAGCACACCATTGTCACCCTCGCCACAGCCAGGGGCACCTTGGCCACCAGGACTTATAGTGCACAGTGCTGGAGTGAACTACTTGGCCCATTCTGCTGAGGAACCCAGCTTTCGTCTTCTCTAGACTGAAGAGGGGAGCCAGGAGGAGATGGAGGTGGCTGAAGTATAAGATGACTTTGACACTGGGGGAGCAGACACAGCAGGTGACGGAGGAAGGGGACAGGGGAAGTCAAGGGCTCGACCCACATGCTAGGGGCCTGGATGCCCAGACTGATCACCCAGTTTCTCCACCACAGAGGACTGCATGCTGGCGATCTCCACGGAAGTGGTAGCGCATCTTTGAGCCACGAACCCCTTGTGACAGGCCTCAGTGGCAGGAACAGCTGTCCTCTCAGCATTGCTGGGACCTCAGAGCCATGGGGGATCCTGTGCCATGAGTGGACTCTGCATCCTTAAGGGGGTGGGGCAACACTAGTGGGACCAGCAGAGATGGGCCACAGACTCCAGGCTGGAGGGGGACATGGAAGATGCGGGGCCTGTGCAGGGGCCCGGGCACAGAGCCCTCGCCCTGCTCAGTGCATCCTTCCTATCCTCTCCATGTGAATGGCAACCAAGAGGGAGCAGCTGGAGATGCACCACGAGTGGAGGGAGGCTGTGTCTCAAGGCCATGAGTGCATGCCTGGCCTGACTGCGCTTTACCCCCCAGTGAAGCACAGCAGCCTCCTCGCCCACCAGAGGCTACAGAGGTGGGCTCTGGGGGCAGGGCTGCCCTGGACAGCCCCCACTACCTTCCAGGAGGGGCACATGCCCTGCCTGGTGCTCAGCTACCCTCAACCGGGTGCCACAATGTGGGTGCTTCAATTGCAGTGGCATAGCATTGTCAACAGGTAGTGGGAATTGCAGCCCACACATTGGCTATGCCTTTGCTTGCCATTCACACTCCTGTCATGGGGGCAGCATCCCCACTGGGGGATGCTGGTGGGGTTGTCAGGGGAACAACGGGGCAGGTGTTCTGGGTGGCAGTCTTGCTGCACCTTGCTGGGGTCAGCCACCAACATAGTTCTCCTGTGAAAGTCTTTAGAGAGCGAACGAGCAGCTCCTCAGGTACACCAGTGCGGCAGGTCTCAGGACTGTGCTGCCCAAATCCCAGTCTGCCCCAGTAGTGGCACCCTCTTTATGAAATTCTCACTGCCCCCCCCCCACACACACACACTGTCTAACTAACTAGCTCATTCCTTTTAAGAAAAGGCCAGATTGTTGTCATTACTTCTATGTCATGCAATAGTGAATTCATTTGTTATGGTTTAAGAACATAAATGTTTTGTTATTTATTTGCTGAAATGATGTTTTGAGAGCAATTTTGTGCCATGTACTGTCTTATAATTTTCACAGTACATACATACATTTTGCATTTCTGTCCTACACAGCCTTTTCTCTGTTTTATTGCACTGAGCAATAATTTGTTTGCTATATTGTTAATCCGGCCATACAATTGGTGTGTTTTCTCTTCCTCTATCATATCCTGAGACTTAGCCAAAGGCAGTGCAGGAGTAGGAGACCTTCTTTATCCCCCTTGCTCAAAAGTACACATTATATTGAGCCAGATCATTTGGTCTACCAATGCCAGTATTCTTTACTTTGACTAGCCGTGACTCTCCAGGGTCTTAGGCAGAGATCTTCCAAGTTCTGTACCACTGAGATCCTTTAATTGGAGATTCCATGGACTGATCATGGGGCCTTCCCCGTACAAAGCAGATGCTCTACCAAGCTGTAGCCCTTCCTTTTTTGTCATTATAATTTCAGGAATGTTTTTGACATGGTAGCTTATATTCTACCTCTCTGATCAGTAAAGTTGGAAGCCTTCCTTCAGCCTAAAGGGCCTGCCTCCAACAGAAATAGCTCTTCTGCCAGAAGGAGACTCTTACTTTGAAGGAAGTCTCCCGAGATTTTGTTGAGCAGAGCAATAGGGTACAAGCCACAATCCTGTATAATATCACACAAGGCTGGCATCAAATGACAGCTGGGTTTTATGCTTTCCTGTATCATTGTTTGAGAAGTACATAGCTGTAAGATTAAAACTATTCCATCCCACCTAAGGAGAGAAAATAAGAAGGGATTCAAACAGGAATAATCAGAGGGGAAATCCCTTCACAGTACAGTAAAGCCAACAGTCCCTTTAAATTACAGGAAGAAACTATCCCAAACAACACATTTACACAATTGATCCATGTAGAGATTAGCCAATTCGTTCTGGGTTGAAGTAGCAATAAAACAATTGTTTGTTGTTTAAATCCAATGTTATGTGAAATGCTATAAACACTAATTAAGCCTGGAATATTATTTATGAGTAATGGAAAGATGTTAATTGATATGACATAAAAATTGGGTCCAGGACTACTTGAGAGAATGATGCTACACATTCTTCAAATGCCTATAAGCCCTGGACTTGCACATAATTTCCTAACCTAACTCAAAGATTATCAGAATTATCTGAAGGGCTAACATAATGAATAGTGCAGATTCATTCCCTTAACTTCATATTTATTTGTCTGTTACGACAAGCAATAGTGAACTGGATGTTCTTTGCCTTAATAGAGGACATTTCCTGGGGCATTTATAAAATAGGAAGATAACCCAGACAAAGTCAGTCATGATTGAGCCCCATTGAAAGCAATGGAAATGTACAGTTACAACTATTTATTTAATGAGATATCATGACTAACCAATGAATGGCTTCTGGGGGGGTTGCATCTGGGGACCCAACAGCACAAAGCTATGCTATCCATCTACTCCAGTCATCTTCAGAGGCCCCAGCCACCTGAGGCTAAATAGGTGGCAACTAGAGAAAGGGCCTTCCTGGCTGTAGCGCTGACGCTTTGGAGCTCCCTCTCCAGGGAGTCTCCCTCTATCATTGTCTTCCAGCAGCTTCCAGGTGAAGACTTTTTTTGTTTTGTTTGGCTTATCCTCTTGTTAGCCTCCTCCCTGGTTTGCGTATATGACTTTGTTATATGTCTATACATTTTTATTGTATTTATATATTCATTTTATATGTTATTTTAATGTTTTAAATGTTCTTTGTTATACAGAGCTTGGAAACCCTATTTTGTGTGGAAAGATGACATATAATTGTTTTAAATAAATGAATTCCATGACTAAGCCCTATTCCATTACATTGACTGTAATAAGTAACTTTTAATAGATTATGCTTCACATGGATAAGAGCAGAGTGCAGTGTCAACTTGCAATGAGGGCCCACACCACATGATCCCCTCCCATGAGTCTTGAAAGAAACATTTTATTTCTGACATTGCAGAAATAGTTCTTGTGATGGTAATAGCCTTGCAGCCCAGTCTGTGCTCCCATGAACCTTGATAAAGTGGAGCCATGCCTCGGCTATGAACAGGAGAACAGTGTGAGGAGGATTCTCCAATGACCAAGATAACAAGAATGGAGGGAAATGTAGTATTTTATATGTGCAGATTTAATTTTAATTACTATTGCCATTGTTAGAAGAACTCGGTTCTCCCCACCTCTTTTATTTCTAAATTGAATGTATATGAATTGAACCAATATTTAGAGGCATAATGCCACAAACACTACTCCCTCCCACCCTGTCAATATCTTGATACACAGGACTATCCTGCTCTTAAACAGATATGGAAGACTTTACTCTAATCCATCCTATTGGTCCGGCCACCGAATGCCCACGATCCAGCAACGCAGAGCCTCTGCGATATTTATTGCAGCATTCTGTGTAAGTAGACCTCGTTCTGTTGTGTTCTATTACTCACAGTGTTCTTTAAAAAAAAGTTATCTCAATTGAAAAATATATGATCAATGTTATTAGTGTAATCCATTCATAGCTTTATAGACCCCAAGTCTTTCAGGGAGTGTCATAAATCTTCAGGATGACCCTGGCAGGCAGACATTTGCTTCAGTGCTGTGATTCAATGGATGGCTTAAAAATCAGGCCACTGGACAGCTCCGTGTTAGATTGGGACATCTGACGCTTCAGCGACAGTAAAATGATCCCATTAGGTTGCATCTTAATATGCAACTAATTCCCACACTGTAGTTGTCGAATACATCACATGCACCCCTTTGTAAACATTGGTATTGGTCACGTATCCTAATATCTGTGAATGTCTTGTACTCCCAATTTGCTCTCCAGAAACCCGCCCGCCCCCCAAAGTAAAACATGCAGATTCCAAGTTGCATGTAGATTATCTAGGAAATGATATATCTGCATGAATGGATGTGTCTGCGCGTGTAGCCTAATATTGATTACCAATGAAGTAAGATGGCAACCCACATTTTTAATGTAGAATTTGTAAGGTATATGTGTGTGTGCTTGCCCACATTGAAATTTTAAGAATAGCTCCAGTAACAGCAAAAGATACACCAGCACTCACCAAAAAAATGTATGGTCACAAGGTCTATGTTTTGGCACCTGAATGATGGTTATGTGAACAACTGCAAAGCAAACTGAGGGAGCAGAGCAGCCCTGAATAATCAAAATCCTACATGATAGTGGAAGGGAAGGGGGACTATCACATGGGGATGGCAGAAATACAATAAAAAAGAATGGCACATTGAATCCTATTCTGGATAATATTTTTCATGTAATAGTCACAATAGTCACATGTGGTCTTGCATAGAAATGGATTTGTGTAGTTTTAGATTTGTTACTCTTCAACCTTGTCCTTTTCAGCTCAACATTAGCTATTCCCTGTGTTGAATATCTTGTGTCAAGTGTTCCTTTAAGGATGCATTGGATTGTGTTGATAGGATGTGAATTCACTAAACCTTCCCAAGTTGTTTTGCTAAGCAAGATGCTTGGTAGCTTCAATTCCCTGCCATCATTTTTAAGTTAGGGATCTTGCACTTGTAACAGTTCCCTAATAAGCATGAGATGTAATAGATAAAACTTTCCATCGCTGCATCTTCATGCTGGGAAAAGCCAGTGTGGTATAGTGGTTAGAGTGTAAGACTAGAAGATCCAAGTTTGAATCTCCACTCTGCCATGCAAGCTTGGTGGATAACCTTGAGCCAATCACACACTTTCAACTCAACCTACTTCACAGGGTTGTTGTGAGGATAAAATAGAGGAGAGAACAAAATTAAGGTGTTATGCATTCTATTTGGGGAGAAAAGTGGGATAAAATAAATAAAGGCAAGTATTCAGGGGGGGGGCGGTTTCTGGGAAAAGAGGTGGCAAAACTCTCAAGAGAGAAATGAGGAAGAAACACACGGGGTTCTTTGAAATCATATTATTTTCAAGCACTATTGCCGAGTATTTTCAAGAGGTGCCGGAACTCCATTCCCCCTGTGGGGGAAAGCCCTGCAAGTATTTATATTAGAACCATATCTACAAGATAAATCTGGCAGGCTTCCCATTTGTTTGGAATATAAACACATTTTTAGCAGCACCTAGCTCTAACTAAATAAAAATATAAATCACCTATAACCTTAATCATGGTTGCCTTCCTTAATTCTTCCTTCTTTGGGTGTAAATCTTATTCAGGAAAGGCTAAGTATCAAATAAATGTAGACAGTACGTGGCATCTACCTTATAGGTATCAATCACAGAAAAGCTGCAGCATCACACTCGGCAACAGTTCTGAGTTGAAAAGAAGTCCTTTTGTTTTTAAAAATTTGGCTGAGCCCCATAAAACTAAACAGTTATAGTCCTCAGCAGAGTTGCACCCTTCTAAGCCCATTGATTTCAATCTACAGGGAAGGGTGTAATTCTGTATAGGATTACACTATGCACCCCACACACCCTAAGAGGCTTTGCACTTATGGATCTCAAGCAACCTCCCCAATCCCATTCTGCCATGCCACTGATGTGACACACCAACGTTCAAAGAGAGGGAAAATATCCAAATGGCCGTGTCTGTTTGCTGGGTTTATATACAGCCTTTCTGTGAAGGAATGGAAAGGCAGCAGACCTGGCTATCTGGGCTGGGCTTCTCCATCACTGCCTTCCCTTTGGGGCATCTGTCCCAGCTGATTCTCTCTGGTGGTCTTTACAAGAGCTGTTGGCCTGGATGAGTTCTCTGTTTTGAGCTTCTCACTAGGAGTGAGGCTTTAGATCCAAGCCTTCATTTTTAATTAAAAGTTTAATATTCTTAACAATTACCAAATATTGGCCATACATTATTTAAAAATCAACTTACAAAAACAGCTAAATACAAAAGAACATGAACAGTTCCCCTCTTACTATACCTGTAAAGCAAGAAAACAAAGAAAAGGGTTTGCAGCTTCACTTTTAAGCCTGGGAAATAACTCCCTGCTTTAGAGCTTGTGAAGGGCAGAGTCTGCTAATTTGCTTATGCCTTCCAGCTCATCAGATCTAGTTGGTCTAATCTCTTTGGCTTCCTTAAAATCCAAGAACTTCAGCTTTACTGGATTAGGCCTCAGAGGTGTTTGCCTCACCAAAGTGTCCTGCACTGTATCCTCTTTCTTTTTGAGGGAAATTCTTTCCATTTCCCCCTCCAGCTCAGTCTCTCTCCTATTTAAAGTCCCTTGAAATGAATGACACACGAACTCACGAAGCTGCCTTATCCTGAACCAGACCCTTGGCCCATCAAGGCCAGTACTGGCTACTCAGACTGGCAGCTGGTCTCCAGCCTCTCAGGTGGTTTTTCACATCGCCTGCTTCTTGATCCTTCTTTTAACTGGAGATGCCATGGATTGAACCTGAGACCTTTTGCATGCCAAGCAGATGCTCTGCCACTGAGCCACAGCCCCTCCCAGTTAGTTACCTTTTAATAGCCTACAATCACCATGCAGTTAAAGAGTGGGTTTTTCTCCCCACCCATTCAAGTGTATGTGCGCAACTGAGATCCTAAGCCACGTTAGTGGCACCCAAAGAATGCTGTTATTCTGGGGGAACTGGCATGGCATCCCAGAGACTCAGAGGATGCATGCAGCATCCTCTTGGGGGTCTGTTCCTCCCTACATGCTGTGGATGAAAATATACCATAGAGCAGATAGATAGAAGACGGACTATTTCAATTAGTGTTGAATTGGTGTTGACCTATAAAGCCCTATGCGGACTAGGCCCAGCATAACTTCGGGACTGCCTCTCCCCATATGTTCCCCAGAGGTCACTTCGATCAGCCAATAAGCACTTGCTGATGGTCCCTGGCCCCAGGGAGGTCCATCTGGCCTCTACCAGAGCCAGGGCCTTTTTGGTCTTAGCTCCAACCTGGTGGAACTCTCTGTCTGAGGAAACTAGGGCCTGGCAGGATTTGTTATCTTTACACCGGGCGTGCAAGGCGGAGATGTTCCACCAGGCATTTGGTGGGGGCTAGGCTGTCCTCTTGCCAGCCATACCACTGAAGACTGTCCACCACCCATGCAGGAGCTCATAAGCGTGATGCAGGGCGTGATGCAAGAGCCAAGCCCTGTGCCTAAAATGCTGTATTTTAATATCTATATCTGCCAATTGAGAATTTTTTATTGTGTGGAATAGTGTTTTAATGTTTATTTATAATGTTTTTACTGTTTTTAGACTGTATGTTGCAAATTGTGTGTTGTCACACCGCCCTGAGCCTGTCTGATGGGGAGGGCAGTCTAGAAGTTCAATAAATAAATAAATAAATAAAATTAGTAATTCTTCAAATGCTTCAGTGTGCTTAAACCACTTTGCTTACCATGATGTTGGGTCTCAGTGAGAAAAGCAGACAATAAATGACAAATAAATAAATCTTTGTAATATTTCCTATACAGAAGCTTAGCAATCTTCTCCCTGTTACACAGACAGTGGCCTGAGAGACGGGGGCTTGTCTAAATTGTCGCTGGAACAGTGCAATCCTAAAAAACTTTCCTGGGAGTAGAATAGCCATTTGAATAGACTGAAGTCTAATTCTGAGCAGACCTGCTTAGGGTTGCCCTTTTCGTGGGCTCCTTGTGACATTAAACAAGGGACCTCCCAGGTCATACTTGGCCATATGCCATTGCCTCAAAAGAACCATGCAGTGAATGAATGAGATGAAATCACTCTTTTTTCTTCTGTATGTCCTCTTCTGTCCTGCCTATTTTAGCTGAGTTTGCCTCTCCCTGTTTCTGTTTCTCTTCAGCCTGTATTCCTGCTGATTTTAGAACATTTTTAGGGACCGCTGACTTGCCCTGCAATACTCTATTGTGTGTATTTTTATTGCAAATGTAGAGGACTCCATTCCAGAGAGAGCGAAGGGCACAAATTCCACTGAGATAAATGGGCTTCCCTTAAGCGTACACATCCTATTACTCTCAGTGGGCTTTTTTCTTACTTGCCCCTGTAAGTGAACTGAGCTTATTGCTGTATGCATTTTTATTACTTGGTTTATCTGTGTGTATAAATCTGCACAGTATGATAGCTAATACTGTATATATTGCAGATATGTATATATTATCAGTGCTTTCTCCTTCCCTCAGACTTGGAAAAATTTTAGGCAGTGTTTGGTATAAAGCATGTTGCACCTTCAAGTTGACAAAAGAAATTTATTCCTCCCTAACTTTTCTGCTGTGTCATGGTAGGCTTCCCTCCGTTCCAGAAGACATGCCGAGCAATGTCGTCGCTGCAACCCTGCACACCGGGCTGCTGAAATCCTGTTGACGTGAACGTGCGTAGGACTGCATCCCAGGAGACTCTAGCAGTTGTCAGAGAGCCCCAGGAACAGAGAGACTTTCTGCAGCCTCCGTTCAGCCATAAATATTTCACAGAGGCTAGTCCGTCGTGACTGAAGGCGGGATCACATGATCTTTGGTTCCTTTCCCCCCCCTTTCAGCTCATGTATGGCCTTAAACTGCTTTTATTTCTTTTAAGTATGCCACAATATTTTGAAAAGCAGCCTGGTGTGATAAGAACCACGTGCTTTATACACGATATTTGTGCTCTTTTACTAGTATAATACTAAGGTGATAGATCTTTAAAGAAGATTTTAGTTCTTTTCCGCGGGTTGTCCCAATCAATCCTCCTGAATCGGATACACAAAGGTGAAATAGGACAGTCCAACAGAGGGCGCTGTGTGATTTAATTTTGCTGGAGAGAAACTTTAAAAGCGAAAAAGGTGCGGGGATATAGAGGTTATTTAAGATGAACTCATTCCCCGCCCCACAGACTAGCACAGAAAGCACTTGGAACGCCATTCAAAACATTCGAATTATAAAGATATTTAAAACAATTTGTACAGCAAACTTGGTCTGTTTGGATCGCCTGTTCTTCTACCTGAAAATGTCTGATTTTAGTCTGCCGAAGCCTTAAGTTTAGTTAGGTGGTGGAGGGGGGAGAGATAGTATGCCTAGAAAGATCTTGATATAAGGAGACGCGAGAGAACAACTCCGTTTTGTTTTCCTCTCGTGGGGGGAGGGGGACTTGGATAAGTGGACTCGAGCTGAGATTAATTTATAGTCTAGAAAGAAAGAAAGAAAGAAAGAAAGAAAGAAAGAAAGAAAGAAAGAAAGAAAGAAAGAAAGAAAGAAAGAAAGAAAGAAAGAAAGAAAGAAAGAAAGAAAGAAAGAAAGAAAGAAAGAAAGATCCAGAAGTCGTCAATAAATATCCTCATTATTTAGATCTTTCCCACCAGTATATGGGATTCAGATTTTACCTTCTTGATATGTAAAAACATTTTCTAGGAGAAACCCCCTGTTTAAAACTCCATCTCATTCATCTCTCTCTCTCCAGCACCTTCATCTCGATTGTTTCCCCTCGGTTTTAAATGCACCCAAGACAAGACAAGAAGAGACCTTTCTGCTCTAAGGAAAGGGAAAGAGAAACATCATCCGAGTTTAGTAGTGATTTGTCTCCAAAGAATAGCACGCTCCACGAGACCGTCCTCCTCTTCTCTTTTCTATTTTTTAAAAGAACACTTTTTCAAACCAGTCGGGTTGGGGGGTTTCATTTCAGGAAAGCCTGCAAAGGAGCAATTTCGGGGCTCTTGTTGAAGAGAGTCGGGGAGGAGTCTGCGTGTTTCATTATTATTTGTTAACAAAACAGTCCGATTCGTGTCATAGAAGCAAGGAGCAGGTCTCCAGGGCTTATTTTTCAGCGTTTCTGTAACACGTCGCTAGGACTCATATTGGTGAAAACGTGGGAAGCAACGAGGCTGAACCCAGAGGTTTTCTTTTTAACTGACTTTTCCCCCACCCAAACTCTAACAAGCGCATTTGATCCGTGTTTACCATCGCTGCATTGGGTTTACTGCCTTGGACAAAATAGTTTGCTTTTTAACAAAGGCATGTGCTTTGAGATGCAGAAGTATTTGTTTCAGTATCGCTTTTTAAAAGGAAGAGAAGGGGCAAAACTGACAGAGATGAGGAACAAATGGTTTGGTTCTGCCCTATTTCTGCCATAAACGTCGCCCAAACTTCTTCCAAAATAAATTGTGCAAAAGCCAAAATGAAACAAGACCAGTTCGAGGAGCGGAAATCTCGTGTTAGCAAAGCCCACTTCATTGACAGGGTTTTTATTATTTTCCACATGTTTATTTCAAAATGCAGGTTTTGATAGGTACAAGGCAGTTGCCTTTTTAGAGGAAACGTCCCAACGTCCCGGCGTCAAAAGGTGCGAGGCGTTGCTGGGATGGGGGAGCACTTGCGTTTAAGAGACAAATGTCTCTCTTTAATGTACAAAAGCACTTGAAATGCTGGAAGTAACGTCCTTACTTCGACCAAGGCATAGAATAACTGGATTTGATGAGCGTGAATACGAAATCCAACCGAACTGTAAGAACCCCAAGACATTTAGGACCACAGTTTTCCCCCTCTCGCGCAAGATAAATGCATTCATTTAGAAGTAGATCTCGTTGAAGTCTGTGGGACAAGACCAAGCCCCTGCTTTTCGGGATCCGTGCCTGGCTCCGACTTACGGGGAATGCCCTGCTTTTTGCACGCTTTCTACCTGAGACAATTTGGCCCTTGTCTGAGTTGGCGACCGCCTGTACCACCTTTTATTTGGCCCCACAAAGATCCCTCCAGTGTTATTTTTTCAGTCTTTCGGGAAGGGCTGTACGGATAAGTCTGAGGCATTAATCGCGCCTTCTCTCTTAAGGCCGGCTTTAATGACTCGAGATGAGGCTCCTGCAGCAAAGATCCCCGGGATATTGCGGCGCCTCTTGGGCCCCCACTGAGCGTGCCAAGCGCTGGGAACCCGAGGACGCCCTTTTGGAGCTCCTCGAGTTCGCACGCGGGATGAGGAGAAACTCAGGAGGGTATATACAGATGCAACCCCCCCCCCCCCATACACTTTTCGTTTTCCGAGAGCAGCGTTTCGCTTCCCAAGGGCCGCTTTGGAGCTGCCGGGTGGACTCGCGAGCCTCTCTGGGATGGGTCCCTTCCAGAGCCGCCCAGCCGACTTCCTCTGACATCTCCCCTCCTGCCTCCTGGCCCCCGAGCCCCGCATCTCCGAGGGGTGGTCGGGCCGGCTGATGCTCCCGGCCGCCCTTCCAGAGGCTCGTCGAGCGGGGCGGGAGTCGGAGGGGGCGGCTGCGGTGCGCTGCAGCGAGGCAGGCGCGGAGGTCCGCGCCGTCCCCCTCCTGCTATGGGAGCGGCGCTTCAGTCGAGCCAATATCCTTTTGTGCTAATCGGCCTGTCCTCATTTGCTGCCTAATTGGACTATATAAAGCCAATAAGAGGCGAGCTCCGGAGCCGGGAGCCAAAGCGCCAACTCGAAGGGGGGCGTGGATGTGGGCGCAGACCGGGGCGCCCGCCTCTCCCTCCCTCCCTCCCGCCCACCCTCACTCGCTCCGCTCCCCTGCCCGGCGAGTGGGGCTGGGGAGTCCTGTGGCCCGGCAGCCGCGCGGCCCTGCCCGATGCCATTTGCCAGCCGACGCGCCCAATCGCCGCCGCCGCCTCCCCGCCGCTCACTTGCGAGGACCTTCCAAGTTCGGCATTAGCATTCGGCGCCGGATTGACGCAGCACAAGCCGCCCCGCCAGCCGCCGCCGCTGCCGCCTCCACCAGAGGCCAGGGAGGCCGCCGCGGGCGCCCGGCTCCCTCTTGCTGGAGCGCCGGCGACTCAGGCGCAGCCTCTGCCCGCCTGCCCGCCGCCTGCCCCGATGCCCTCGGCTGCTTCGGAGCGCCCTCGGAGCGCAGTGTGAACGCCGCACCGCAGCCGGGCGCCCCGCCGGAAAAATGCCCGAGACCGGACAGGACGCCCCCGGCAGCCAAGCGCCGCCGCCGCCGCCGCCGCCGCCGCCCCCCAAGGAGTCCCCCTTCTCCATCAAGAACTTGCTCAATGGGGACCATCCCAAGGCGACCCCCAAGCAGCCCCGGCCGCTCTTCCCGCCCGTGGCTAAGGGGGCTCTGGAAGGGGCCGGCTTCGCCCTCTCGCAGATGGGAGACCTCGCCTTCCCGCGCTTCGAGATCCCGGCTCAGAGGTTTGCGCTGCCTGCCCACTACTTGGAGAGGTCCCCTGCCTGGTGGTACCCCTACAGCCTGACCCCCGCGGGAGGCCACTTGCCTAGGCCGGAAGGTACTGGAGACACCTCTCCCCCCCTCCCCTCCCCCTAGCCCCCTTTCCGCCAGCGCTTCTGAGGCTCCATCTCCAGGCTAGCACCTCCTCCCCAGAACCGTCTTTGTAGCCTCCAGGGTGAGTCAGGTCTCCCCGCAAAAGTTCATTCTCGAGGCCAATAAAGCCAGCCAAGAGGGGAGCTGGGGGGGGGTCGGGTCTCCATCACCTTTGCTCTGGAAGCTCGGACCAAAAGGATGGCTGTCCCTGGGTAGGAGAACCGGTGCCGCCCCGGCCTCCTTCAGGCTACCACCTAATGGTTCCCACTCTTGACATCCGAGGAAGTCTCATTTCCACCCCTGGCCTCCTCCCCTGCCCCGTCTGATACTCTCCCAAACTTCCTAACTTCATCTCCACCATTGAGAACTTGATTCCCAATGGATTTATTACCGAATAAATGGTTTTGGATGCTATCCAACAATATTGCCTTGGATGAGTCCTACTCCAATCCTAAGCGTGTTTACTTGAAAGTAGCCCATCAGAATTACGCGGACATAGATCCGAAAAGTGATTCGAATGAAGATCAGACAGAAGCGTGCTGGGGGATCAGTGGCGAGTCTGTATGAGAAACAATCAGGGTTTAAATTTTTCAAAGGGAGGGGGCTGTTGAAAGTTTCCTTTTGAAAATTGAATATGATATTCATAAAAGTGCATTTAGGATCGCGGGGTCTAGTGGGACTTTGTATTCCTCAAATGCAATCGCATGGAAGTGTGTTCTAGAGAAAGGAAATGGCTTTGAAATAAATGCCGTTAGAATCTGGAAGGTACAGGATGTAAGACACAATTAAATGAATGAGGCTGACTCCTTTAGACTGCAAGCAGTAAGAACTGCTGGCATAGACGGAATTTTCTTCCGAGGAGATGCATTTAGTAGAACTTTACTGGGAAGGCGGGAACAAATGCCCTCGGCCTGAGTGGGACTTGCTTCCTGGACAGCATGCCTAGGAGAGGCCTGTGCCTCTTAGGTTTCTCGCAAGTAGACCCCAAGAGCTTGACTGTGGAGGCCGACTGCTGCTGCCCTGGTCGGCTCAGCTCCTGACTCTGCTGTGTATCTGTCTCTGTGTGCAAAATAGTCAAGAGCCCAGTAGCACCTTTAAGACTGACCAACTTTATTGTAGCATAAGCTTTCGAGAGCCACAGCTCTCTTTGTCAGATGCATCGAGCTGTGGCTCTCGAAAGCTTATGCTACAGTAAAGTTGGTTAGTCTTAAAGGTGCTACTGGGCTCTTGACTATTTTGCTGCCACAGGCTAACAGGGCTAACTCCTCTGGATCTCTGTCTCTGTGTGGCTTGCTTTCCTCCAGCTTCGGCGGACAAATCCCTCCTGAGGGACTCCTCACCGGCCTCGGCCGGGACGGACAGGGACTCTCCCGAGGAGCCTTCGCTGAAGGCCGAGCGAGAGGCTAAAGAGCGGGAGGCCAAGAGCCCGGAGGAGATCGTGCTGGAGGAGAGCGACTCCGAGGAGGCCAAGAAGGAGGAGAGCGGCGCCGAGGACTGGCCGCGGCGGGAGGCCGACGAGGGCGCCGAGAAGAAGCCCTGCCGCAAGAAGAAGACGCGCACCGTCTTCTCGCGCTCGCAGGTCTTCCAGCTGGAGTCCACCTTCGACCTGAAGCGCTACCTGAGCAGCTCCGAGCGCGCTGGCCTGGCCGCCTCGCTCCACCTGACCGAGACGCAGGTCAAGATCTGGTTCCAGAACCGGCGCAACAAGTGGAAGCGGCAGCTGGCCGCCGAGCTGGAGGCCGCCAACCTCAGCCACGCCGCCGCCCAGCGCATCGTCCGTGTGCCCATCCTCTACCACGAGGGCGCCGGCGCCGAGGGTGGCGGGCCCGGCGGGGCGGGCGGCGGCGGGGCGGGCCCGGCGGCCGGCAGCGCGCCTGTCAGCCAGCCGCTGCTCACCTTCCCGCACCCGGTCTACTACTCGCACCCCGTGGTCACCTCGGTGCCGCTCCTGCGGCCCGTCTGAGAAGGCCGCCGCCGGCCAGGCAGGCAGAGCGGCGGAGGGAGAGGGGAGGGAAGGGAAGGAGAGGCGAGGCGAGGGCCGCCCCTTCCCACGAGGAGCAGGGGAGCCGCCGAGCCGGCGCAAGGACGCCCTGCCTTTCTGGCGCAGCCTGCCCCGGCCCAACGCGGAGCCTGCCTGGCCCTGCGGGAGAGGAGACTTTGCCCAGCAGCGAGAACCCAACCGCGAGCCGGGCTGCTTTGTCCTCGGGGGGCTCGAAGTGATTGTGATTGTGATTATTTTTATAAACGCTGCAACGGAGCCTTGCGCCGAGGAACAGGCCCGGGCTGCACAGCGCACCCTCCTGCGGTCTCCTTCGGCGCCAAACGCCGATCGGAACCGGGGCCGCTCAGCTCCTCACAGCTTCGGCGGAGCCCCTTGGTCCGAAGGCCACACAGGGCCTCTTGGGATCTTCAGGGCACTGGAGTGGAGCTCAGGCCCTAGAGAGAAAAGGCAATCTGACGGGGTAAAAGCTTCACGGTGTACACTTTTGACCTTATTTATGACATTTATTTTATTCCGGGGGGTGTTTTTTTTTAAGTTAAAAAGGTATGGGGGAACTGTAGCTCTATGCCCGCCTCTTTTAAAAAATGCTCCTTTGGTTTATACCGCTGACCTGTGCAATATTGTGCAATTCTGAAAGCACTGTTGGGGGGTAGGGGGTGTTTGAAAAACTAGCAACGTTTGAGTTTATTTTGCATTGTAGGATCTTAATGTGGGGTGGGGGCAGAGGCCGAGTGCAACGCAGTCGCTACTGAACTCTAAACTTCAAAAGAGGTTGAGCCTGTCGGGAGCTTTAAGTGATGGACAATCAATCCGTCGGAGAAGAATTGTAACTTCTTTGCTATTCTGTACAGTTTTCTTGCCAGCTTCCCGGAGCGCGTGGAGTTTACCGGAGCGGCTGGTGGGGGGAGCTCGACTTCTTTCCTGCCTGTTTTTCTCACCTGTTGTCTGACAAAACTGCTTTCTTTTCCAGAGAGCCCTCGCACCCCCCGCCCCCTTCTCCTTCTCTAGCAGGGCTCGGTCCTATTTTTAAAATAAAAAGAATTGTTATAACAAGTCAATGTTGTGGTTGGAGAAAAAATAAATAAAGAGAAGCTGTTCGTTACGGATGACGCTGGCGCGCTTTCTTAACTGATGGGAGGAGGGGGCTCCGGGAAAGGAGAGCGAAGAAGGGTGCCCGGAGCCCGGGGGGGGGGGGCGGGCAAGCCGGAGCCGCCTGAACCTGGAGCCCCAGACAGAGGAGGCATTGTTCTCCGAAGGGAACCGGCCGGCCAGGTTGGCCTGCGCCGCCAGGCCTTTCCTCCGGCTCTTTCCCGCCCTCTATTGCCGGCTTGGCCGGGCCCTTCTGGCGGACCGCCTGCCTCTCCGGACCTCTCCTGTTCAGGTAAAGGTTTCCGCCGCAGTCAGGCCAGTACCCCGCGGCCTCTGGCTGCCTTTCCAGGGAAAGGGCGGAGGTGCTCCCGGAGGCTTGGAGCCCGCTGGGTTCAAAAAGAAACGGTAGCAGAGCCGTAGGGGGGGGGGGGTAATTTGCCCTTGCGGGGTGCTGGAGCTCTGATAGGGCCGCCCGGGCCTCAGCCAGCAAGGGGTTAAAACCCCTCAGTGTCACCGGCAGGCCGGAGGAAGGCATGGGGAGGCGAACGTTGCGGCCTCCGGGCGCGCCGGAGGGGCTACGTGCGCCATCGGGTCCGGCTGAGCCTCGCCGCCCGCCCTCCGCCTCCGCCTCCTCGCCCCCGCCCCCAGCCCGGCATTCGAACCCAGAACCCGCCCTGACGCCGGCTCTCGGCCTTGTCTTGAAGCAGGCGCGCGCCTGCGCTCCGGAGCGCTCTGCGGGAGAGTCCCGGGCGCGCAGGGCCAGGAGACTTCCCGCCGGAGCTCTTCCCGTGGCCGGGCGCTCAGGGCTGGCGGGCTCCGGCCCGAACCTCTGGGGGATTGAGAAACGCCTCCCCCACCCCCTCAGAGACCTTTGTGGCCGCTCTTAGCCTCCCGTTCCCCTCCCAGCGCCGGGGCTTTCAGGCGTCCACAGAGGCGCCCTCCGTTTGCCTCGGAGGGAACAGCCCACGGTCTTGGGCCGGGGCGCGGGGGGGGGGGGGGACGCCTCTGGCCTTTTCCGAGGATTCGCTCGCCGGCTTTCGAGCCACTGGAAAGACCAGGGCCTGTTTCTGTGGCTCGCTCCCGAGAAACCTTACCCAGATAGTTCCTTTTTGTGATGTTTTCCTGGCGATTGTGTTTTGTTTCATCTGTTCAGCTCAATTGGTACAGGGCGTGTGTTATTTAGCGGAGCTTTTGGGCTCGCTCTTAGAGATAATCTTGTTTTCGTTTATAGAAAACTGGCATGAATCACTTTTTTTTGTATGTGTATATACAGTTGAGGCAAATTTTCACCCCCCACCACCACTCTGACTATAGAGAACAGATCACCATTTATTTTCCTTTCGTTTGGGATTGAAACCCTTTGGCCTGAGTGATAAATGGAAAATAAACAGAAATTCAGAGTCAAAATCCGGTCTTCCTTGTGTCACCTACAAACAAGCTGATGCCTTTTTGCTGTTTGCAATACTAACTTGGGGCCAAGCCACTAGCAATCCATTAAAAAGCCTGTTGCAATAGCAAATACCTCCTTCCATTGGCCAGCATCGAGTTCAATGTTATCAAACGCCGAGAAAATAACTTCTCTATTTGTGGTTAGTGCCTGGAAAACGGTTCCTGGCTCACCCAGTCTTTACTCAATCGAGAAAGGACCAGTTGGAGGCGAGCACAGCTTGTCCCCCTCTTATTTCTCGATCTCGCTTTTATATGTTACACCTGCCGCTGTTGGCTGCATCCCACCCCCGCCCGCCCCTGGAAGCATCCCATCTAGGACTGCAAGAAGAAAACAGCCCAGGGCCTGGCCTGTCTCAACGAGGAGGGGCTGACTCTATTAATTTTATTTAATAAAGAATTGATTTCTTGCGGCCAAAGGGCCAGGCGCGCCTTTGAACGCGCGTCCTTTCAAGCCTCCTTAGGTCCTAGGAAGCTTTCTGGGCGCAACCGTTTGGACAGGCAGTTTGGGGAAAGGAGAAGGCACCCCCAGATCCCGAGAAGGCGCCTCCTAGATTCCCGAGTCACCCCGCATGATTCCTGCTCGGAAATCTTTTCGGATTCTCTTCCTCCCTGAGGGGGCCCGATCGACTTGCCTTTCCTTTAACGCTCCAGCCTCTCTTGGGCTGCGACCCTTTCCTCGGACGTGCCTGCGCCTTCCCAGTCCTCTGCGTCCTCCACCTCCGGAGACGCTGTTTCCAGCGCCGGCCTTAAACCACCCTGCACCCAAGAGGCACCCAACCTCGTTGGGTTAGGAAAGGTCAGGCTCAAGCCTTTCAAGCCCCCAGAACGGCTCTTTCCCCCTTGACTGAGCGAGAGGCGCTGGAGCTGCTTGGGGCAAGGGAGATCGCCAAAGGAACCCCTCCTGTGTCGCCAGGCCCCCCTGCCTAAGTAGGAATAAGTAAGACTTGCTTCGGAGGAAACGGGAGCGCCTGTTGAGTATTAGCCAGGTGGTGCCGAAGGAGGACAGTTTGGGGGACGGGGACTGCATGCGGGCCAGGCCAACAGTGAGCCGGCAGGGCCCGCTCTTTCATCCAGAGATGCTTGGAAATGCCCCCCACCCACCCACCCACCCCGCCCACCGCCCTTGAGTTCAAGTGAAGCTCTCTGTTTGGAGCTTCGCCTCCAGTTGAGATTAGAAACAGGAGACCTCTTGCGCTGAAGGTGACCGCTTTGGAAACCCCTTTGGAGAGGCGAACTTTCCTTCAAAACGGTTCAGAACAACCTCTTGGGAACCAGCACAGCCCGGCTGTTTGGTCTCAATCCCTTAATCTGCAGCCACTCCAGGGCCACTTCTGTTTATTGCTGGAATTGGGCTCTGGCAAATCTCGGCCTTTGTTTGCCAGGCAAGAGAAAGAGGGAGGGCGAGGGCGAGGGGGAGAGAGACGCCCGGCTTCATCTTCTTCCCTCTCTTCTTCAAAGCTCGAGCGAGCTGGACTCGCTTGGGGTGTTTGTATTAGCAACACACATGTATTTCTTTTATTTGGGAGTAAATAGAGACCGGGTGTGTATAGAAAACAGCAGACACCAAGATATAAAAGTCCCCCGGCTGCCAGATTTGGTGGGGACCTTTTCAGAAGACCGTGGAGAGCGGAGATTAGAACACAGAACAGACGCCGCCCGCCCAGGACAAGCCGGCAGCTGGGGAGCCTGAGCAGCAGCCGGCGGGGAGGTTGGTATCCGTCGGCAACCCGGGATGATGCAGCGGGAGGACGCGGGTCCTTCGCCCGGCCCGGATCTCCCCCCCCAGGAAAGGTGCAGGGGGAGAGGACCCAGGCAGAGGAAAGGGGAGGGAGGTGGCCCGCTCAGCCGAGGCATGTGCTGGGGTGGGGGAAGGGGATGTGCTGCAGGATCTGCCCTCCCCCCCCCCCAATCCGCTGCAAGTGTCTCTGTAACAATCACTTTGCTCTATCGACTTAGCATAGTGTGTGCAAACGGAATGAGAAGCCCATTAAGAGCATTAACAGATTGGCCCGGCATAATACAGCAGCTCGTATTGATCGCCAAACGTCTGTAAAATATTGTTTCAAATGAATCTATTGTTCCTCTGTGCTCTTTTCGTCAGTGTTGATGACCTTGGGATGCTGGCAAACAGGCACATTATCCTTTCAGGGCGCCTATCTGGTTAAGCAACTCCCCCCCCCCTATTTTTTTTTTTTTTTTGCCAAGGAGTAGCGGGGGCTCCCAGGGAGCGGGGCTGCTGAGCCGCGCTAAGGGCTGGGCTTGAGGCTCAGAGCCACAGCGCAGAGGATGCAGTCGCTCCCCCCGACTCCGGGCGCCTGGTCCCCCCCCCCATATTACTTGGCTTGGAGGGGGGCGGATACTCGAAAAGCGAGCCTGTCGCCAACACCTTTCCGTCTGGAGCATATCACAAGCTGCGTCACAGGCAATGATGCCCAGTGGTCAGACTTTTGATTTTGGAGCTGGAAGATCTGGACCGGTCTCCTACTGCGGTCAAAGAGTCATGGCAGGGTGAGGTCTTTCTCTTAACCCCCTCGCCTACAAAACAGAAGCCATTTGCCCTAGGGCAAGGAAGCTGGCCGCTGGGAAGCACTGGAGAATCCTAACTTCAGGAGAAATTGTGATTTCAGCTTGGAGGGAGTTGGGAACGGACGGCCTCCTTGAGGCTGGCCCTGTGTTTATTCGTTTTCAGGGGGTGCAGAAACTCGCCGCTATGGCTCCAAACCGTGACAGGCGATTAGCGTCCGATCCCTAACACGGAAGGATCTCGAATGCTTAGCGCGCATTCGCGCCATTCAACCATCTTTTTGGTCTCACCATCAGGGCGGGAGGAGGAGCCGCCCCTTCAGTGAATCCTTGTAGGTGATGGAGGGGGCAGATTCTTGCTAGCTTGATTACACAGAGATGAGGAGGCCATCAGCATCTCTTCGAGCTGCGAAGGGCTTCCCCATTTTTGTGCATCAATCGCTGGCTAAAGGCAGGCTTAATTGTTTTCCTGGGCGGGTCAGCCTTCCAGCGCAGGCTCTCCTTCGCTTTGCTGAAATCTGTTTCCAAATCGCCCCCTGCGCTCAAGTCTCTTTGAAGAAGCCTGCACCCGGAGCAGCTTCCAACAAGTCAGTCTCATTGGGACTTGCTTACAGGAAAGCTTGCCGAAAGCTGCGGCACCGCCTTGGGAGTCAGCCCAAGAGAACACAGCCAGTACTATTCCCCAGTCAACGTGGATCAGACGACATCAGAGCAATACCTGTTTACTGACATTCAAAGAAGTTTTCCCTATTGACTTCCCAGAAATTCAGATGCGGCGACCGGAGCCATATGGAACTGAAACAGGGATGAGCAAGATTTGGGTCCAGTAGCACCTTAAAGACCAACTTGGTTTCCGTCGTATGAGCATTTGAGAATCAGAGATCCCTTCACCAGATAGGAGGTGTGGAAAAAGGAAGGAGTTTTTATAATCCTGGCAGAGGGTGGGAGGGGTATTGTAAATTAGTGTCAGGAAGCTAGCTAGCTCCTACTCTGGAAATCGGGTTGGTCTTGAAGGTGCTACTGGAGCCGAGTCTTGCCTTTCCACTACAGACTAACATCGCCGCCCTCCTGAAACAGGGGAGTCACCCAGGTGCCACCGCGATTTCAATTCTGGCATCACGGTTTAAAGAAGTAGCAGGCCCCAGCCACAAGAAGGCAAACGCCGTTGCTCTCAGGGGGAACACGATGGGTCCGCTTTGGCAGGCCCTTGTGGATTGCAAAGGGACATCCCTATTAGTCTGCGGTAGCAAAAGAAAACAAAAGTCCAGCGTCACCGTAAATATTAACAACTTCTTTTTCATAATGAAGTTTTCTGAGTCACAGCCCACTTCTTCAGACAGATGTGACTAGCCTGCGTGGTTAGAGCGTCAGTCCAAGATCTGGAAAGCCCAGTTTCGGATCCCCGCTCTGCCAGAGAAACTCCCCGGAGGACCTTGGGCCAGTCACACCCTCTCAGCCTCACCTACCCCACAGGGTTGTTGTGAGGATAAAATGAAAGAGAGGAGAACTATGTGAACTGCTTAGGGCCCTCTTGGGAAGAATGGCAAGGTATAAATAAACAAATAATAAACGTGGGGAAAGTTTATTTTATTTATCTGTAGTCCGCCTTTCTTACCCAGACTCAATGTGGATTACTCATTATAAATCAATACAATCCACAGGATGGGCCACCCAGTAGTCAACGCAATAGGATTCGGCTTGCAGAAATCTGCTGAGCAGAAATCTGAGACAAAGGTGAAACGAAGCAAAAATATTAACCCGACATATGGAACCAGATAGAAATTACATAGTAATATTTTCCCATATGATTTCCCAGCAGGATTTCACATATCTACCTAAAGAAGTGGGCTACGACTCAGGAAGGCTCATACTGAAATAAATATTGTCAGTCTTTAAGATGCCATAGGACTTTACCTTGTAAATTGTCAAGGGCGTCTGTGTCAGGAGAGTGATCTCTAACAAGGGGGGTCCTACCCTAAAATGTGAGGGCGCGTAGTAATCGGAACATTTCAATACAGCTATACTCTACTTTCAAAATCTCTCTCCTGTCTGCAACCAGCGTCCCCCTTTGCCTGTTGATAGCAAGCTTTCTCAGAAGTAATTCCTATTTTATTCAATTAGACTTACTCCTAGGGAAATGTTCTTCGGATTGCAGTCTTTGTCCGATGCAGAAGGAAAACGTTTTTTTCCAGATCCAGAGGAGTTAGCTGTGTTAGTCTGTAGTTGCAAAATAGTAAAAAGTCCAGTAGCGCTTTTAAGACTAACCAACTTTATTGAGGCACAAGCTTTCGAGAACCACAGCTCTCTTCGTCAGATGCATGCATCTTGTGCCTCAATAAAGTTGGTTAGTCTTAAAAGTGCTACTGGACTTTTTACTATTGCTTTTCCAGAAATCTGACGAGGGGAGCTCTGATTCCCAAAAAGCTCATACCCTGGAAATCAGTTGGTCTTGCTACTGGACGCGAATCTTCCTCATTGACTATGTGCAGGGAGTTGTCTAAATAATGTGAAATTCTACCCTCGGGTTGTACCTTGTTACTCGGCCTAAGATGCAGAGATTTTTCTTTGGAAATAAATACTGCCGGGAAAGGCTTCAGAGCACAGGGCAAGAACCGGAAAGATCTATTTCCTTCCTATGTGTTGACTAGGGGAGGGGCACATAGCAAAGAGGTTTCCAGTGTTATTGAACTAGCACCATCGCCCCCCTCTCCAAACCAGAGGAAACAATAGCCTTTCTCCCCCCAGCCCTTCGGAACTTCAGGATACATTATTGCAAGCAAAATTGCTTGGTCCTCGGGTAGGCCTTCCGTCCTCCAAGGCAGGGAACTGGGCATTCCTCGCAGAGGCATCTCTGGCTGGAGACCGTCGAGGCCTGCGATCCCGGGAGCCTCCTCTCTAAAAAGTCGGGCGGGGGGACTATATAGAAAAGATCCACCCAAACAGTCGAGGCTCACCTTCCTTAGCTCTGTGGAAAGCCTTTTACAACCTGGTGGTGCTTGCTTGGACAGAGACCCTCTGAGTTCGGTGGGGGTTATTTCCGAGGAAGCGGGTCTAGGGTCTAGGGTCTAGTTTAGCCAAAAGACGTCGAAGGTCTCAGTCCTTCCTATGCAAGCTTACTTGAGAGTTAATCCTACTGAACTCGGTGAGACTTGCTGTGTAAGTGCAGAAGCTTGGGCTGCCAGGTTGCAATCCTGCGTCTATTTGGAGTAAACCCCACTGAACTCAGTAGGACTTGCTTCTGAGTAAATGACCACATAATCTGAGTGTGAGAGGCGCAGGGCTGTACGAGAGACATCCCCACCCCCACGTACTACCGTGGAATTCTGGAGGCCAACCGATGAAATTGCACGGTACTTTAGTCAGGAATGATCCAAACGGATAATTATAAAGCATGAAATTCCTGACCTCTGGAATTGAAAGCCGGTGTGAAGTATTTCGCATTTGGTAGAGTATTGCTGGTTACATTGTATCTCCCCTTTCCTCCAAGGACCAGGCATGCTTCCCTGTTTCTCCTCACAACAGTCTTGTGAGGTAGGTCAGGCTGAGCGATGATAACCGCCCGAGGTCACTCAAGGAGCAATCCAAGCAGCTTTGCTGGGGATTGTTCTTAGGTCCGCAGCCTCAGCGAGCCCAGTGCCTAAGCGAGTTTCCTGTCTCCAGTCTCAAATGGAGATCAGGCTGGCCTTTAACTTCCTCCACTGTAGGACGATGCTTCCCACACAGCCGAGGTCCGAACATGCTGCAGGCTACCTGCATCTTTTCAGACTACAGGGGGAAGGGTCACACTTTCCAATCCTCCCCTACTTTACAACATAAACCCTCCCCGAGATTATGTATGTATTTATTTATATTTATATTCCGCTTTCTGACTATAAAAGTCCTCAAAGCGCCGGTTTACTGCGCTTTAAAAACACTTTTATCTATATTCTCACCACCACACACATTCTTCACACTGTATGAATATATTTCCCCATTGCTGAGTGAAGGCGTCAGGCCAGAGGGTCCCAAAGCAGAGAAACAGCGCAGCAGGGAAAGGTCTGAGCGAGAGCCTTTTCTCCTGAGGCGCCAGCTTTCCACCTGATGGGCGCTTTCCTGTACCAGGGAGCCCTCAGTCACTGCCCCAAGCAAGACAACACGTTCCTCCGTCAGGGCTCCTCTGCCCCTCTTCAGCCTACTGCTTAGGATAACCCATCGCTGAGCTTCTGCCCAGGTTCCTGCTGGCAGCTTTGGAGCCTTGGAGACCCGTAACAGTGCTGGTGATTTCTGACTAACAGACATCTTCCCTGGGCAGTTCTCTGGATTCCCAAGCCCCCGACTTTGTCTGTCTTGGGCCTTTTCGTTTGCTTCTCGGATCCTTGCTTGGTGGGTCTTTGCAGTATTTGGGGATGCAAAATGCAAATTTGTCTTTTTCAAGCCGGGAAGCGAGAGCTTCATCTAACCCTGCCCGCGTGCGAGTTACTCGGGTTTATTTTTAGCAAGCAACCTCTGGCAGTATTCCCCTTTGTCCCACAAAATCCGATCTGATTTCTGCTTCAGGGGCGAGGGAAAGAGTCCTCCCCCCCTTTTTTGGGCATGAACCTGAAAGCAGAAGCGATTAATCGATGATCTTCTTCGTGATGGTTGCTAGGAGGGAAAGTCAGTCGGATTCGATCAGGGCTCGGTGGGCAGTGAAAGGGCCCAATGCTGAGACCCAGGCTGCAAACGATCCGTGAGCCTCTCTCGGTTCAGGCGAGGCTTTCAAGTCGATCTCCACATGGTGATTTCTCTGATACTTCAGGCAGAGTCGCTGCCCCTAAGTGCTCCAGGATCGAGCAGTTGCTTGGTCGTGGTGGGCCAACTGAAAAGGCGCAAGGGAGGGCACGGCCGGATTTTTCGTGCAGAGGCAGCCAGTGCTAGGACGCAGCAACCGGGGGAGGCCTTCGCCCTCTCGATGGTCCCAGGGTAGCACCTTGGCCTACGCGTGAAACAAGATATTGGACTAGAGGGCATTGGACTAGATATTGGACTGGACTACTGCTCTGATCCAGGAGGGTTCTACTTGGTCCCTATTCAGTCAGGTAAACATCACAGAGTAAGGACGAGTTTAAGCTACAGAAAGGGAAAGGGCGAGCACAGAATGGGGATTCTGATCTGTGCAAAATAATAATAACAAGGCCATGTATTGCTGTTTTTCAGGACCAAAGGAAATGACGCACAACAGCAGGCAGCTTCCCAGTTCTCCAGAACTCTTACTAAGGTGGGGGGGAGGGGGGCTATGCCTGAGGTCAGGAGGCATCCCAACCCCGGGCCTGATAAGCGTCCTGTGTGGAATGCTGAGCAGCCGGCATGCAGATTTAGAACGGCGTCCACATACCTGGCAGCATTCCACGCGGGGTGCTTACAAAACAAGACCTGAAAATGTCTCACCTCCACCACTCCCCTTAACATCCCACCCGATAAAGAGTTCTGGAGAGCCCAGAAGCGGCCATTCCGCTCTGCGTAATCGTAATTGGCCCCAATAAAGCTGTTAGGTGGCCTTTGTCTTTTGGATTTTGCTTCCAAACGAGGCCTGGACAACCGCTTTCTCATTGGATAGACTATGGGTTAGCGTTCCAATCTTACGCTCTTTTAAGACCTACTGGAGTCCGGAAGCTAAAAGGGCAGGCGTTCAGTTGCAGCCTGCTTGGGGCCATGATTACATCGGGGAGGGGTCCTTGTGTGAATCACCACCACTACCACGGTCCTGAGGGAGGGAGCAGGGGTGAACTTCGAAGGAGTCCTGAAAATAAGCCGTCCCCCGCAGTGTCTCTCGGGCCTGGTCACCTGGTCTCAGCTAAACTCTGATATTCAAAAGAAATCCGAAGGATCTCTGGCTCTCCTCAAGCCCACTCGCCTTCATGATGGAGTGGAAGCATCAGGTTTTCATCAAAGTTCTATTAAGTGAAACATAGGTTGCGGGGCACCCTCTGATTGAAACAGTTTAAATTTTAATTGTGTTTTTAATTTGACATATAGTTGCAGAAAGGAATGACACTACAACGCCAAGGGGCGGTCGATTTTCTTAATTTCTCCCCGAGGAATTGATGAGTCTATCAGGCCACTAGATTGGAAACACATTAAAGCTCTCTGGTTAGGTTGTTAATTGGAACTTGATGGATAGGGGGGCCTCGGATAGGCTATGCTGATCCAATCTGCCTGACTTTCTGTTTTCCAATAAATTACACAATTCATTTTCCAACCACAGATTACATAAATTGTACGCCGCTCCGGCTCGCTTTTTTCAAAATGGGGAGCCTTCTCTTCTTTCCACATCTCTCCCCCACTTCTCTCTACGTTTCCAACCAAAGCCTATTGCGAGATGTCATTTGCACCAAAAAACGGGCAGCAGAGCTTCTTGAATGAAAATCGAAACATAATCAACGTTTATACTTAGAAAATTTATTGAGATCATTTTCTCTGGTATTTCCTTATTTTAAAGTTTGGACGCTCCATATATCATAATCCACACGTGGCAAAAGGGGGGCGGGGGGAGCCTGTGTTTAATATTTATCGAAGCTTGATTCGGAGATCAAACTTGTTTATGACTTCATCTGTCATTCCAGGGGGAAAACCTGCTCCCGAGATTACAGGCTCTCAACAAGCCTATTTTCCAAGCGCCGCAAAAGCAGGGGAGATCAATTTTTATTAGGGACCTTTGAAAGCTTGCTCAGGGCCACTTGAAGAGCCCAGCCGGCTCCCGAGCTGCAGTTTCCCAGCTCCAAACCGTGTTTTGCTTTGGAAAAGTTGCTCTGACTCTAACCGTTAGTCTAAGGTGACTTTCCATTTGGCCTCGTTCTTTTACTGGGGGGGGGGGCTTGATTAGAATTGGGGGGGTCCCCGGAAATTGCGTCCAGATGTTATTTGGAGCATAGGTGGAGTTCATAGCGAGGGTTCATCTAGGCACTTGCAGAGTGCACTTCCCCCATCAATCCACTCCTATATAGGCGAGATCAGGGAGGAGGGCAAGACTTCCAGAGCGGCTGGTGGCGGTTCAGGCTTGAGGCCTTGCACATCTCCCCACCACTAAATAGTCGGTAACTGACATAAGGAACAAGCCTGCGAGAGAGGCACTCAAAAGCGACTGGCCTTTACAGACTCCAGGATACTGCTTAGCGAGATGTCACCCCCTTGAGAGCGGCCTTCCCAACCCGAACTGTTTCAGAGGGGGGGGGGGGAGAGCGCTGCCCTCCCATTGCTATTGGCCGTTGCGACGCCTCGGAGTCCAGCAGGGTGGCCAGCAACCGCCCAAACCGAGGGGCAAGAAGGGGAGGGCCAGCGTGAGGGTCCTTTGTGTTTTGGGAGGCTCCTGCGGCGGTTCATCCTCCCGCTAATCCGCAGGGGCGGGGGGCAGCCGGCTCGGCCTGGACGGACAAAGGGGTATCATCAGGCTGGCGGCCAGAGCTTGGGCTGAACCGGGGCTCTTCCCGAAACCTTCCTTTTGACTAGTCATGCTCATCCGTGGAACTTGTGATTTAAGCTGCTGCCGTCGCCGTGGCTATGAGCCTGGGGGTTTAAGAGCAGCGCCTTCATAAGGCTGCACTTCTCGGCATAAGTTCCAGTTGGTGTGAAGGGGCCCCAGCCTGGGCTCGCCGCCAGCCAGTGGGGCTTCCCGCGAGCTGCAGCCCCGGCCCTTTCCCCTTCGGAGCAGTCCCTCCCCGCGGCCGGCCGGGTGCCTGTGTGTGCCGGAGCCCCCGGCCCAGCCTCCGGCCCGGTGTCCTTCGGAGCGCGGCTGCGGCTCCCTCTATCGACCAGAGCGCCCCAATCAAAGGCCGACGAGCCGGAGACGCGCCGCTCTGCGCCCGGCGGAGGCTTCCCAAATCAAACAAAAAATCCATATAGTCAAATGGCTGTTGATGAGGATGATGATTTCCAGGCGTCCATAAAGGCCGTCGACAAAGCCGCTCCGATTGCAATATCGGCTCCTCTCTTTTCTCCTGACAGATGTGGCCATTTAACAAGTTTCGGCTGAAACGGGTGTATAAAAAGCACCCATTTAGCTCTGACAGGGCAGATTTCACGCCCTGTCTGCCCCGGTTGTAAATTCTCCGCCACCTCTTCGCCAGGCCCAATATATCACCGCTTCACCCAGGGCTCCTCCTGCCTGGCCGGAGCAGAGCATATGCCTCGTTTTAACTCGCCGCTCTGCTGCAAAGGAGCCAGCGGCCAAAAAAAAAAAAAGGAGGGGGGGTCTACTGGGCAACAATGGCCTCTGCTTCAGGGCCAGCCAGGTTTCCTTGGAAGTAAGTCCCAGTGACTTGAAGGCGAGTGACTTCCAAGCAAAGGTCTTTCGGCTTCCCCTTATGCTTGCTCGGGCCTCAAATATGGATTTTTAACTGGTTCCATGCCATTCTTCCTATTACCTTTGAGCTCAAGAGCATAGAAAACTCGCCCTAGAGTTTTAGAAACCTCCGAGAAATAGACGACAGGGCTGTCAGCGGCAAACAGTTCCGTGATTCCCTCATGGTCAGAAGGGGCATACCCCGGTTGCTGGGGAGGCCTCACTGGCCTGGCCGCTGCTGGACACAGAATGCTGGTCGGATCCAGCCAGGCTGCCCCTTCAAAAAGACCACTGAGGTTGCTTCTTCCAATGCATCAACACCCTGAGATCCCTGCCTCGTAGGACGATCGGTATGCAGAAATAAGAAGCAAGGGCAGAGTTGTTTTTGTTTCCCCATTCCTCCTTGATAAACTCTTGGAAGATCCCTTTTCCGGCCACTAAGTAGTCTCTCCTCCTTTTCGGCGGCATGGCTTTACTTGGAAACAGGTCTATGCGTTTCACCGAGATTTACTTCCAAGTAAAGATGCTTAGATTTACAGCAGGGCCGCCTGGCTAATCTAAAGAAAACCGAGTAACTGCTTTATCTCGCAGCTAGACCGCTCGATCCTGTGCCTGTTCATGAGTCGTGTTTCAAGGGGGCTTGCTCCCTAGTAAGGGCAGTGCTCGCTCTTGCAGCCTTGGCTTGCCTGCATCCTATGCAGAGCTGCCGGATTTGATTCAGTGTATAGGATCCGGCGGCTGTATCATTTCAATAGCATTGTGTTCTCCCAGCAGCCTGGGTAACGTCGCTAAGAACTCTAGTGATTCAGAGGCGAAGCTGAAATTGCCCGAGGCCAAAGACGGAATCCGTGGCAGAGGCAGAATCTGAGCCCACCCGGCACAATTATGTGACCTTAGGAATTTCTCCCTATCAAAGGCAGTACAGAGAAACAGTGATAAGAAGTGTTCAGTTCTTATTGGGAAGTGCTCAAGATCCCTTTTTATGGCTATAGCCTAACCCTATTCCTGTTTACTCGAAAGTAAATTCAACTTGTTATAATAGTAACTTCCAATCATTCATTCACAGGATTGCAACTTCAGCTAGTTAAGCTGAGTATATTTCTACAACCCTTTGTACTTACAGTCACTCAGGTCCCGCCTCCCTTATATTTTTGCCAAGTGTGGAGTAACAGTAGATCGCTGGGACAATTAATCCAGAAGTTTTATAAAGTCCTGAACTTGTTCACCTGTCTATAAGTATTGTTTACTTGGAATTGTCTTAGATCTATAGAGCATGTCAGTTTCGGGGTAATCTTCCCCGCTGGCAAGACAAAAAGAGAAATTCGTAGATTTTGTGGGGTTTATTTGTTTTCTGCTCCTAGCAGACCTCTTCCCTCTTAGCTGGCAAGGCTTACTGAACGTCTTTGCAAATGACTGTTTCTGTTAAAAATGAGTAACTCCAGCTTTCTACAAACGATCCTAGATGGTTACTTTGGGGATATATCGGAAGAAGGCCACACAGGACATTATGTTATGGGTGGGATTCTCCAACGAGAGGAAAGGGCTCTCCTTCAGGCTTGTACTTGGTGGTTCGAAGACTCTGCTATTATTTTCTGTACTGTTCCCGGGATCTGGGATGGATAGCAGCAGTATAATACAAACAAAATCTGTATGCAGTGTATGTGGAGTGCTTGAGAAGTGAACTTTCGAGGTACTTCGTGCTGAGTCAGGTCAGCGATCCAGCTAGTCCAGGATTGCATTGAGACTTGCACAGGGTCCTTCCTAGCCCCAGAGATCTTTCAAAAGAGCCCCTCCCCCCATGCAGCAATGGGTATCGGTCAAAAATAGTGTTGGATTTAGAATCTCGGAGGCAAGAAACTGCCGACTCTGAGAAACTCTAGAGCTGCCAAAAACAGAAGTACAAGTTTTCGTCTTTTTTTTTTTAAAGGAAGCTATCTTCTACTGGGTCTGGCTATCAAAAGCCCTCTTAAGCCTTTTTTTAAACTGGAGACGGCATATGGGTTATTTGCAAGTAAGAGTGTACATTGTCATTCTCAATATAGTCGGCATATCAGAAGCTAGGGGGGGGGAGCAGTGAAAATCAGTGGGACATGGCTGTCCTTAGATACAAAATCTGTAGAAAACAATAGAGGGGCATACTGGCGGGGGGAGGGGAATTTATATTTCAAAGAGGGCACGAGCTAGCGGAACAAACTCATAGAGTTGCTGTGGCTCAAAAAGTAATGCACTCAAATGTAATGACACTGTCACCCCTGCCCTGTGCCTCGAAGGGCGATCTTGAGATAGAGAAAAACAAATCAGGGAGGCAACCGGAGGAGAAAATGGTATAATGATGGGCGCCTTCAACGATCTTAATATTGACCGAGTAAATGATCGCTGGGGTCATGACAAAGAGGATGCTCTGGTCATGACAACCCAAGATTTGATCCGGATTGGTTCCCAGGATCAGGTGCAAAATATAAGTCTTGTGAAGCCATTTGGGAACATTGATCACAGTAGTATTACATTTAACATACACATGTCCTCGAGGTCCAACAGTCACATTACATTTTTAAAAAGGAAACTTCTTTTTAAAAATGAGAGCATTGGTTAAAAGGAAGTTGAAAGAGAGGGTCAGATGGGTCAAATCTTTTTAAGGATGCTTGAAGGTTATTTAAAACCACTATAATAGCTGTTCAGATACAATGTATACTAGGTATATTTAGAGCCAAAGATGCTGAACAAGGCAAGAAGTCTTCCTGTAAAAAGTGGAAGTATTGCCCAAATGAGGAGAATTAAATGGAGCCAAATATCTGGCAAAAAAAAAGCAGACAGGAAGAAAGTAATGAAGAAAAATAAAAGAAACAACAACATTTTCACTAAAACTGACCTCTTTTCTAGAGGATTGGAGTCAACCCGACACCAACTTTTAAAAATGGATCCAGGGGGAGTCAGGAAACCGCAGACTTGTCCGCTGGCCCAGGTAACTACAATGATTAAATTTGTTGAAGAATAAGATTTATTGAAGAAGAGTTAGCAGGCCCTTTGCAAAGGACAGTCCTGTCTCCTCTACCTTCTAGGCTTTATTCTATAGTTATGTAAAATGACTCAAGACTCAATAGAGATAATACACCTGGATTTTGTTGAAAACCTCTCTGGCACACAAACTTAGCAGTTGGCTCCAACATGGAACATAGGGGATCAGTACTGCAATGTTGTAAGTGAACTGTAAATATGAATTGTAAATGATCTGGAGTCAGAGAGGAGTGTAAGTGAGATTTCTTCATTTGCAGATGACACCCAATTATTCAGGATGGTTAAAAACTCAGTTGGCCGCGAAGAGCTCCAAACTGGGAGACAAAGTGGCAAAAATGCAGTGTAAATGTCCATAGATGTTTATTGGGGGCAAACATCTTAACTTTAGACATAGGCTGATGGGGTCTGACTAGCCCCTACCTAAAAAATCAGCCTGTTGTGGATCGTTTTATTTAAACGTGTAACTCATTTACCTTGGCAGTGAAATAGGCATATTATTAGGAATGGGACTAAAAACAGCATCACAGTATCTTTGTCGTGCTGCAGCCACTTTGGGGTATTGATTGTTCATCCTGGTTGCCACATTAAACAAAGGTTAGTGCGGAGCTGGGAAAGGTGCAGAAAATGCAACCGAAATGAATTCTCAGGGACTGAAGCAATTTCCTCAGAAACGGAGAGGAAAGCGTTGGGACTTCCTGGGGAGGGGCGGGGGGCACACAAGACCACTGATGGCTGTGATATTTATAAAAGTAATCATAGCGTGAAGAAAGTGGATACAGAAAAGACCTCTTTAATAACAGCTGATCTACGAGTTGGCAGTCGGTTCAGAACCGAGGAGGGGCTTTCAAAGATGCCCTCTTCTACAACTGGGTGAGGGCCAGTGTTTCAAGCGGCTTGGGAGGGGGGAACTTAAGGGGATAAGAAAAATAAAGCAGCTGTGGAAGGCGGATGCGGGCCTAGATGTACCCGCCAGGCAGAGCTCTCCTGGTCTTCCCATACCGCTTGGGTGATCTCTGCCATTTACTCCTGCTCTCCTCCCTAAGAAGGCACCAATCCCCTCCCTGCTTAACTCTGCCCTGCGCCCAGCTAGCCTCGTTCTGAGAGATGCAGAGCCACCCCTGGCCCCAGACTTTCCCCTTCCTGGGCACCCATAGGAAGTCCAATGCCGCTTCCAGATTTGAATCCCCACTCTGCCATGAAGCTCGCTAGGTGACCAGCGCTTCACAACAACCAGCATGGGAAGCAGGTTAGACTGAGAGAATGCCTGACCCCCCCCCCCCAGTCTCGTAGGACAGCAAGGCTTTGAAGCCTGTCCTAGCGCAACACACACTAAGCATGATATCAGGAAGAGCAGCTCGGTGGAAGAGAATGTTGATGCTATAGCGCTTTTGCCTGTTCCATGTGGTAGTAGTAAGTTGGTAGTAAGGATACTTCAGTGTACATCGAAGGGCTTCATAAAAGAGCGTTTTATTTTTATGGTCTCCGAGGACAAGCCTTTGACAGAGCGGCGTAAGTAAAAAAGGAGACCCATCGGCCCAAGAGGTTGATAGCCTTCCATCCCATCCAGATTGCTTGCGAAACGTCACAAGGAGCAGACACAGGGGAGGCCTACTTGGGGCCAGTGACTTATTTTGTTGAACCTGAAAGCAAAACTAGCCTGAAATGTGCCCGGGCACAGAAAATGTGCTGGCTCTTGCTTCGAATTAAGCCTACAGGAAGTTCCTTCCTTCCTTCCCCTTCCTTCGAGGAGTATCTGCACACGCGGTGTAGAGAAAGTAGCCAATCTTCTTTGCAGATTTTCGAAGGACAAATTCAACACACAGCCATAGGTGTCGGATAGCCTGCCTCAGGGTAGAAAGGAGGCCCCAGGTCATTTGGCGGAATCTCTTCGGGTTAGAAGACGGGCACAGGTTACTCGGCCTGGTCTCGGAACCTATCTGGGAAGGACCATTCCTGCTGGCCTGCCAGTGTAGGGGAGGTACTCTAGGTGTGTTTAGTTCCTACGCTGGCCCATTTGATTTAATCTCAAGTAAGAGCATATAGAACTGAGCTTGAACCCAAGAGACAGGCAAGTTAATCTTGCCCAGTGAAGACAACAGAGAGACTTGCGGCACTTTAAATGCCAACCAACGGGTCCCAGCACCTGTCTTCACCAAAGGTCGAAGAAACTTCTCCTGTACGGGTCCAAATGGGTTATAGTCCCTTGCGTGGCTCAGTGGCAGAGAAGGTCTCAGGTTCAGTTCCAAGACGGTCTCCAGTCGACCTTTAGTAGATGTGAAAGACCTTTCCCTGAAACCCCGGCAAGCCGCTGCCAGTCAGAGCAGATTGTCCTATCTGATAGACTGAGCATCTGACGCAGCGAAAGGAAGCCCGGTGTTCCACGAACGTTTTTGCACCCGTCCCCGCCCCCCCCAAAAGTACTCTTGCTCAGCGCCAGCGTTTTTTGTTGGTGTTCCACTGGGCGGGGATTCCCTCTGCCCTTTGAATTCAGACTGGTTCTTAAACTGGACGGTGAGCGAAGGGTGCAGACCAGGCAACTGGGAGTAAAACAGCAGTCCCTCTCATTCGAAAACTCATCCTATCCCTGTTCGAACCAATTCCGGAGTCTCCCTTCCACTTCCGAGTGGGCCTCCAGGTCCGTCATATTCCTGGCGGTGTTGTACACTACAGCCCAGTGTCTGTACCTTTCTGAGCGTTAAACACATAGCACGGCATACCGTTTTTGCAGCTGAAGTGGCAGGAGAAAACTCCACCTGTTCAGTTCCTGCCTGTCCCGCTGTCCTTAAAGCGGCCTTTAATCTAAAGGAGATGGGTAGCAAGGGTGGCTTAGTTCCATAACTGCAACGGATGAAAGGGTGTACGAGATTTAGTTACTGCGGAGGTAATTCATTTGGAGCCAAGGCGCCTGATCTGGTGCGCAGGAGCTTCTTTCTGCTCCTGCGCTCCAGAGAAGCTGCAGCCGCTCCCCCCGCAGGCTTTGGAGGGAGCCCGGGCCGGCTGCGGAGAGCTGAGTGAAGGACGATCCCTTACATTGTGTTTCAGAGCGGGGTCTTTCCGGGTTAATGAGCTGACATCATGATTAAAGCTGACCATTTGTAATGTGTCTGGAGCCTGTTGAAAAGCACTGAAAAGGTTAATGCGGTAAAACAGGACAGCACCTGCCCCGCACGAGGAGGGGAGGAGCTGGGCCACTTTCCCCTAATCAATTAGGCCCCTTAATGAGCCCGGCTAGCAGTTGAGGAGTGAATGATCGTGCCGCGGCTCGGTCGTCATCTCGCCATCCCTAATTATTTTATAAGCGCCGGATTCAATATGCCAGGCCCAACACCGGGCTTGGAGTTAATGAAAATGTCATTTGGAAACGTCTTGACATTTGTCTGTATTGATCTGGATTTTGCTTTTATCTCTCATTATGTTGGGGGGGGGGGAAATAATCACCCCATTAAGAAACCCCATCTGGCCCACGGGGGGCCTCCCTCGCGTGAAGGAGAGGAAGAATCTGCCTCCAGTCCCCACCTCTCTCCTTAACCACCCGCCAGTTCGCGGTGAGGGGAGGGCCGGCGGGGCCCTTTGAACCAAGCCTCGCCCTTAGCCACAGTCCTGGGTCGGGGGGAGTTAATTTGGAAGGTTCCAGTGCTTAGTTTCTAAGAACAGATGGGGCTCAGTCCGGCCGGCAGCAGTCCCCTGGCGCGGCCTCTCTTCTTCTCCCCAGCCCCAGAGAAAAGCTGGCTTGTAGAGAGAAAGGCAGGCCACACATGCTCAGAGGCACTGTTGTCTTTGTTGCCGCCTCACGTTTTAGGGCTGAGTCCTGATATCGAAAATAGGCTAGAAAGAGATAAATTACACCCCGATCACAAGGGAATATCAATGGTTGAAGGACTTCTCAGCAGAAAATGTCGAGTCTGTTCAGGACCTTGGCACACAAAACGATGCATCACCACAATATCAACCGCAACAATTCTCAGTCTGCATTTTCAGAGATCAGTCAGGGCAGGGCTTAGCTGGGTGTCAGTGTTTAGTCAGGGGGCGTTTTTGATCATGGGAACGGCGCCTTTCCCTCTTCCCACCCCAAGGAAGCTCAAGTATCTAGAATGTAAAGCGGGAGTTTCCCAGAAATGACTTTGGGGGACCTGAAACCTCAATACCTCGCGAGTTTGACCTTGTTCCTATTATCCCCGGCAGGCGAACAATGCCATCCTGAAGGAGAGTTACACCTTCTAAGTTAATTGAAACCGATAGGTTTAGAAGAGTGTAACTCTGCGTAGGAGGTGATGGGGTGAGGCTGGGGAGAAATCCGAACCCGGGTCTTTCCCTCTTTGGATCCAGGAAGATATGCACAAAGCAATGCCGTTTTAACTGTAAAGACTCCCTAACTATTCTTGCGTTCAATTCGCTTTATAAAACTCATCCAAGTATTATTTCGCTTGTCAAAATTTGCCCGCGTCGTTGTTTTAACTGATGCAATTCGAATCTCAGCAAACTGAAAACGTAGTTAATCCAATCAGGTCCGGCACCCAACAGACAAATCCTTCATCATCCACACACTCTGGCTACTTCGAAGCGAATAGGAATAGAAAGCTTTAATGCCGAGGAGGGCCGTTTCTGTTCTTTATATTACATCTTAATCCCCAGTCTTCCCAGTCTAGGATAGCAGAACTGGAACTGGTTTGAGATACATGGTTTAAGGATGTCAGCTACCGCGGAGACATTTGGGACCAACCAACCGCTTTGTTGTCGAAAAGACTAGGTTAGCCCTTCTCAGTTACTCATACCAACCACACTACATCGCAAAGGCAATTCTGAGCTAGATTCCACCCCCCCACCCCTCTCCGCAGGTCTTGTATGACTGGGAAGCAACGGCTTTAATCAAATCACAACTCCATCACATGCGGGCAAGTCTGCTTCTCCAAGGTACCGCTCTAGGTAAACAATAAAAAATTATAAAAATCTCATTGATGGTTTTTGACAACTCGGTTTCAGCAGCACCAAGATGGTGCCCCCTCCACTCTCAGCTGAAAGTTTCTAAGGACTTTTACCGAACAAGAGTTTTTCTTGACGGCAATCAAAGTTGTACAAAGTCAGAAGGAGAGGAACGATTATATTACAGTCATTGGAAGGCATTTTTTGTCAATTCCATCAGAAAGCCCGAGTAATTGCCTATTGTTATATATGTCCTTTAAAAAATAAAAATAAACCCTGCGCCTTTGAGATGGATTACATCCCACGGGGGAGATTAGAGATGTACCTGCCCGAGTTTGGGAATGGCAAGACATTTCTCAGCTTCGATTGCAAGCCCCCATTGATGATGCTTTGCTGCCAGCTCTTCGCTAGGCAGCTTGGCGCCAGACAAGTTGAATGCGTGTAGTCTTTTCATTTCTCCTGCAGTCTCCCATCCATGGAGAGGCTGCGGCTCTGGCTGCCCCCCTCCTCTCTCCCAGGGGATGTCTATCCAGCAGGCCGGGGGCTTGGCAGCAAGGCTAAAACGCCGGACTTCATTCGTGTACAGCCCCGCCCCCCGGAGTTTTCGATTGACATTGCGAGACAAGATATTATTGGGGGTAAAGGTGAGGGGGATAATGAAACAGCCATTTTATTAAGGGTTTTTTTTTTGGTTCTACTATCCTTCTGCTTTAAATACTACTGTTTCCTGTGATGTCTCCAGTCAATCCACTTTTCTCCATCGTATCCCAAGTTTTGGCGGATTCGTAGGCTTTTGTTCGGAATTAAGACTAAATAAATGCGGCGGCGTTTGTGAAATCTACGTTGTAACAAAAGGGGACACTGGGATATTTTAATTCTGGAAAATGGATGTTGCCTAGTAACCTATTCAGCATTTTCTCTGGGGAAACAAAAAAAGGACATGTAACCTACAGATGGTTTAGCACTTTCCTGATCCGTCTCAGTCCTGCAGCACATACTTCGAAGTAAGTTCCACCAGTTCCAAATGTGTTTATTTTCGAGTAAATAGTGGAAGAGAGCAACCTCTGCCCTCATGAAAATATTACTGTGCGATCAAATGTTGAACACACATGCAGTCAGGCCCTGGCATATCTTGAGCGCGAATCAAATACTACGGTTTACAAAGCAATCTGATCATACCAAGCCTCATTTCGTTATTCAAAATAACAGATTCAGGCCACGTAGATTCACCCAGATTCCACTCTAAAAGATTATAAACGAATTGGGAGGGGGGACTGAGAGGCACGTCAAAGCTCTGTAGACGAAGTATTCATTTTTTTTTTATCCTCCAGCTAGACCGCCGCCCCCCTTCTTTTTTGCCTGTTTAAGAGAAGCTGCGATCCGCTTACGTCGGTTTCGTGGCCCAGAACAGTCAGCCGGCTGACGGCGTTCTAGAATTTTGAAACTTTCCGGGACTGCTTTGGCGCTTGTGATTGGCCGAGGCGGATGTAACCTCCATGCAAATGAAGCCACGCCACCCCGCCGCCTGGAGATCAATAGAGATCTGAGAGAGAAAGGAGCATGCATTCAGGCTCGGCAAGCTCAAGGAAAACCTGCCCAGGCACGCCAAAAATAGTCCCCCAAAGTGGTTCCCCCCAAGCCAGGCGAGGTAGCCAAGCCCACGAGGCAGCCCCCACACCCTCAGGCGAAAGTCCTCAGTGTGTCTCTAAAGCGAGAGCTCTTTTCCTCTTGTTTCTTATGAATCCAGGATGAGCAACAAAGACGACCCAAGCAAGTGTTGTCCCGCGACAGCTCCGATCTCCAGTTTTACAATCCAGTCCATTTTAGGCAGCAGCAGCACCTCAGAAGGAGGCAGGGAGCCCCCTTCTAAGCAGGCAGCCTCTGCCTGGCAAAGCAGGAAGAGGAGCCTGTCGGTGTCTTCGGAAGAAGAGGAGCCGGAGGAGAGCTGGAAACATCCTCCTTGCTTCTGCCCGGATTCGCACGGCCCTAAAGAAACGTGCCACAAACACCAACCTATCAGTTTCACGTGTCTCAGTAAGTATTGGACAAAAGCTTTGCTTGCTAATTAGGAAGGATGAGACGGAGGTACATATTGTACACATTTTCTGATGGCGGTTGCATTAGGGGAAGACCGAGAAGGATCTGTGTGTTTTTTAAATTGGCTCTGCAGCTATCTATCCGCAGCCTTGTTTGAACGGCAGTCATTCTAAGCGCCCCTGCTTTTAGGAGGAGAAATTGACTTAGACGATGTCTGGAATGGAATAGGTTGTGGCCAGGTCGGAAGCTCAGAGCATCGGAGGTTTAGGTGTGTAACTAAAAATAAGATAGGGTATTTAAGCTGTTTCAGTTATTTATTCTTTTTAAGTGTCTTTGCTGGATTTGGTGTATGCAGAGTAAGGGCATGTCTTCAAAAGAAAGCTTTTATTTCAGTTTATCCCGCCGTCTCCAGCTATAATTTCGGGAGATATGGTTGGTTTATTGCTATGGAGAAGGGTGATTTTATTTAACTGTCTTGAACAAAAGAGAATGAATTAGTTTTCTTCGGGATTCTCAAGTGCATAATTCTGTGAATCGCAATAAAGTCCGGATCTTACCCTTCCAATACAGTAGAAAAACAAGCATCTTAAAGCAACATATAAAAGACCTACAACCCGATCCTGGGCATGATTACTCAGAAGTAAATTCCATTGAACTCATTGCACTTGTTTCCAAAGGAAGCATAGATCAGCAGCCTTAGAATTCTAAATAAAAATGGCATGTAGATTATACTTTAAAAGCTGCACTTCTCGATAGACTTACTCGTGAGTAAGGCACAGGGGTTTAATGGGGGCTACAGTTTGAATACAGCTACGTGTTATTTCACCAGTCGATAACAAAAGAAGGGATGAACTTAGAAAGATGGTTAAAGCACAGCCAAGCTGGAACTGTGGAACAAGTTTATTCCTTTGATGTTATGTTTTGTTGTACTCCGCAGGGCTAGTATGATGTAAAATGTGTTTCTCTCTCTCTCTTTTTATTTCCTTCTCTTTCCAAGGCAACCCTAAGGGCAACGGCGCTGCGCTCGGCTCCGAAAGGACTCCGCCTTTTCTCTCGCAATCCCAGCAAGACTTTAAGGAAGAAAAAGAGAAACATTTCCCCCCCAACTCTCCGACTTCGGGGGACAGACAAAGGGAGGGAGCGGACAGACAGGCTAGTTCGGCCAAAAAGAAGACGCGCACGGTTTTCTCCCGCAGCCAAGTCTACCAGCTGGAGTCCACCTTCGACATGAAGCGCTACCTGAGCAGCTCGGAGCGGGCCTGCCTAGCCTCCAGTCTGCAGCTGACAGAGACCCAGGTGAAAACTTGGTTTCAGAACCGCAGGAACAAATGGAAACGGCAGCTCTCGGCGGAACTGGAGGCTGCCAACATGGCCCACGCCTCGGCCCAGACTTTAGTGGGGATGCCCCTGGTCTTCAGAGACAATTCCCTGCTCAGAGTGCCCGTGCCCAGATCCATCGCCTTCCCCGCTCCCTTGTACTACCCGGGCAGCAATTTGTCGGCCTTACCGCTTTATAATCTCTACAACAAGATCGACTATTGAACGGACTGCGAAGATCTCCGCCTCACTGTATAGCCGCCACCCTGACCTTTTCTTTACCGGCCCGTCTGTTATTCATGGCAAAGGAGAGAAGTGCTTCTTGCATTGTTAAGAAATACACCATGTGTATTGGGTTTTTAAAACAATTATTATTATTTATGGGAATCCTACCTGGGTCGGTTTTGTTTGGGTTCTTTTCTAGGTTGGCGTAGACTGCGTGCTCTCTCCCCTCCCCCTTGTTTGGTCTTCATTCTTTCAAGACATAACTGACTTTCCGACCTTGAACAGGAAAAAACCTCACCCCTCCTAAATCTTAACTCCTGTCTAAATAACCGCACGGCTCATTTGCGTGTGCAGGTAGGCAATTCCAAGGGCGCTTTGAATACCGTTACATTTTTGAATGATCTCCCTCCTTTCCACGGTTATTTTTCGCCCTGAGTATTATATCTGTGGGAAATAAAATTTAAAATAAAGCATATTTCAGATCTGTACATATTTTTAAAGAAAATAAAGCATTTTAAACACCATTGGTAACTTTGACTTAGACTTTGCTTGTATATTTTCAGCCTTGACGTCTCTTTCCAGATGTATATTTGGGTATAGGTATGAGAAATAGGATTCAGCGGACCATTATCGCCTCCGGATGAAACCAGAAAGTTGGAAGGAGGAGCAAAGTTCCGCCTAAGCGACGGAGGGTCTCTTTCTCTGGGGCCACAGGGGATCCCGCGACGTCTCCAGCTGTGCCCCGTCCCTACAGGCACCGCAGCAAAATCAGTCGAATAGTAGGTGGGGCATTGGTAAAAACAAAACTGAAATATTGAGTAATTGGTATTACCTGTGCCCGAAACGTGCAGTCTCACCCCAGGTGTAGTTTACTTTTACTTCCATGTATGTTTAGGATTGGGGGGGAGGGGCGGGGAGGAGAGCAAGTACCTCTTTCAGATCTCGCCATTGTCGTATAAGAATTCTTGCAAATGATTAAACTGTGTTCTTTGCTTGGATTAAGGGCGGCTTCTTTTTAGTTTTACAGTTCTTTTCATCCGATATAATTCATTTTAAGCAGACCCTTAAATATTGATCTAAGTGGCACACGCTAGATCCTGTGGATTTCAACGGGATCCCCCCTCCCCCATTTATTTCACGGTCCTGATTAAAATCCCGGTTCTAAAAACATTTCCTGAACCTCTCAGCAGGTAGTGGGGTGTCAGAATGCGGATAAAACAGTGGATGTGCGAGCCGATCCTAGGCATGTTTGCCACCGTATTCAGTAATGTTTGCTGCTAAATAAGTGCGCAGATTACATCCTCAGTAGGAAGATGTGTCCTTGGAAATCAATAGCATTTGTAGCTAAAGACCTAGCTAGCTTAAACGGGTGCGATCAGTTTTGGATCGGTCTCTTTACAGCCAGGCTACGTGATTCGCATCCAGTTCATTGCTATTATCTACAGCACCGCATTTGCTTCCGTGTCCTCATCATAAAACCACAGCTGGGGCACGTTCTCCTCCTCCTCCGCCACCCCTCTCATTAAAATGAATGGAAAATATAATCTATTCAGCAAACCCGGGTAAAGCTTGCAAATGTCAAACGCATTCGGATCAAAGCAGCTCCTGTATATAGTTATTTGAAAAGAAGATGAACGTCCTTTATTAAGTGATCCGAGCTGACAAGTGTTTCCGGGAATGGGCTTCCTTCCTAGTTTGAGGTGTGTTCTGTTAAATGCCACGATCTCACGCAAAGTGCCTTCGCCGGCTCCTTTTTAAAATAGAAATGTGACATTATAACCGAGCCGTGATTGATCTGAACATTCATCCCGGGGCTGAAAAACACCTGCAGCATCGGAGATGCAGAAAGGAGGAAGCGAATCGTTTAAACAAAAAGTAAATACTTCATCAAGTGTTATTTAAATTGCTGGCGCCGTTATGTGGTTTATCACAGCCACCTGTTCCTTAGTTGCAGGATCTTAATAGAAGAGGCTATTTAAAATGCAATAAGTAACTACAATCCAGCTAAAATTACCTTTACGATGTTGTTTAAACGGAGAATGGGGATTACACCCCATATGGCCCTTGTAAATAACAAGCTCGGGATACATCTTTTTGCGCAAAAGAATATTAAAGTCATTATTCTGAAACCATTTGCTCAACAGGAAAACGGAGACGCTCCAGATTAACTGCATGAAGGAGCCCTACTGCAACAACAAATGCTCCTAGTGTTGTATTATAAGGACCGCCCTTCCGTTTATAAAATACATATAAACACAAACTAGGAAATATGTTATTTACACCTCGTTCACATTAGGAAAACTCCACTGAAATATGGAAGGTACTTTCGAGAAAGTTTTAATAGGGGGTTGGCAGCTGAGGATTGGTATTTGCCCAAGATTTTTTTAAAAAAGTAAGTTCTTTAGAGTATCACTGGATCCTAAACGCATTATGTGTATGTGTTATTCGTCTTTTTATTAGGGCCTGAGCTCAGCCTTATAGCTAATACCCCTTCCCTCCCGGGTTGATGTAAAAATTGAATTAGTCCTGTTTCGTTGTATCATTCTGTTTCTTCTTTATTCTTGTTAACTAGAATAAGTACAAACCAGATAACTGGGGTTGAAGTGGAATTTCAACCCACATTTATTGCATTTTAAATGCTTCCTCCCAAAATTTCACACCACACTGGTCACAGGTTGCAACCCTATGTAAATTTATCAGGGAACAAACCTGCACTTATCAACAACCCCAAGATTGCATTGGCGTGCACAGCGCATAGAATCACCTGTTCGCTGGTATTTGTTTTACCAAGGACAGAGGTTACAGATGCGCCCCCACCCATGTCCACCTTACAATACCATCTGTTTAAGTACGGCAAGGTACCTTATTCTGCGTTGCAGAGTAATTCCCCCACAATACCAAGAGCCCAGCAATCCTGCATACTGTCAGAATATTTTAGAGCTAGCCAACCACACCAGGAGGTATTTTTAAAGTCCTCTGTAGGCCACTTGTGATTGATAGCTGAGAGACAGACTGTTCATAAGAAAGCGTGCTCATGGGTTCACCATGGTAGAAGAAATCCTGGTGCTCGGAACTTCACAACAAAGCCGGCTTCAGAGGAACGACCTCTGTACTGATTTGGTTTCTTCTCTCTCCTTTGAGCCTGTTATGTTCTTCTATGGATGCATGTTTGTGGTTAAGCTGCTTCTACCGTAAACTTGAGTAGCCACAGCAGTCTGTGTGACACCCTGCTCTTCAAACTTTGGCCAACTTGCTATTGCTTTGATTACAGCGCAAAGCAGCCGGGCAGCTGTTACAAAATTTTACAGGACCATCTCCCCAGCCCTGCAGAGCATGCGCATTTTATTAATTTCAATCTGATACCATTTTGACTCTTCTGTCAGAAGAGAAATGTCCTTTTGTCAGACCATGCGATTATGCAAATGCACCCCAACCGAAGAAAGCAAAGGGGGAAATTGCCTCAAGGATTTTGAACAAGACAACACAGCAGTTTAGTAGTTCAACTCAAGCAGGCCAAATTTGCTATTTCCTACTTTGTATATGCCCCACTTGGCTTTAAATAGTAAGCGCTAAAATGACCAAGATTCTCATGGAAACTAAAAGATGAAGCGATTTGTTGTGGCATAGTATAATTCTAAGAACCCTTTTCCTATCACTTTGACTAGACCTGAATAGAGTTCTGAGTAGACCTTCTTGAGTTTGCTTATCTGGTGAACCTGTGCTGGCTTCATCAGACAGTAGAAACAGTCGTGGGAAAGGAGGAGGTAGGCAAGTAGTCTATCTCTTCCCTGTATGATAGATAACATCATACACACTACAAACTTCCAAGGAAAGGCCTTCCCTCCGAATTTTCTCCCAAGGAAGTTTCAGCCAGCAGGACACCTGTAGTTCTGTTGTCCAAATCAAAACCATATCCACACACACAAAGGTGTTTTTTTAATTATTGGACATAACTGTATACAAATTTCAGATGACCCCCTCTTTTTATGGCATACCAGGGGAAAAAAACTAGTCTTGCATTTGGGCCTCCAAACAGTGTCTCTCCCTCCCTTTTGAAAATTTCTCACATACAAGGCCTCAAAAGGACCATTTTATTTCAGGCTGAACAGAAGGGGGGGGGGGGACTCCTAAACAGGTCGTCTATGCTTGCCAGCTCCAGATTGGGAAATTCCTGGAGATTTTGGGGGTGGAGCCAGGAAAGGATGAGGTTTGGAGAGGGGAGGGACCTTAGCAAGGTATAATGCCATGGATTCCACCCTCCAAAGCAACCCTTTTCTCCTGGGAAACTGATCTCTATGGCCTGGAGATTAGTTGTACTGGGAGATTTCCAGCCACCCACCTGGAGGTTTGTCTACTCAGAAGTAAACACACATTATTCAGTAGGCCTTACTCCCAGGAAGGAGTTCTTAGGATTACAGCCATGATCTCCTTATGAAAGAACGGGACATGATATGTTGATAAAACCTTTCTAGAGGAAGCGGATCAGAAGTCAGAGCATTCAATTACGGTGTGTATGACTCCTCCCTTGTGCCAGTCCTAAGCACATTTTCTAGGAAGTAAGGCCCACTGGTCTTAATGGGGCCTACTATTAAGACGTGTTTAGGACTGAATTGGAAACATTCCTCCTGTTGAAATCAAGGGCAACTGACTCGGGCTCTCAGTATGTTCGCTCTGGTACTGACGTCAGCTTATCACGTACAAAACAATGGGGGGAGGCGCCTCACAGCCAGACGTCCTCTTCCAGATGGGAGAGTCTGTAAAACAACTCCTAACTAGCCGACGACATTTAAGTTGGATCCCGAAGGTGGGTACAAGAACTCTTCAGACTTTAGTCCAAAGGCACCTGTGAGCCCGTCTGCTCCTTGTCACACATTCCACCCAGGCTGTGTGAAAAGCAAGGCCTACAGAAACCGGCACCACAGAACAACAGCAGCATTTGGAACACGAGGAGAGGCGGCGAACGCTGCTCACGAGCGCAGAAACAGCAAACCTAAACCAAGGCCGCGAAAGAAGAACGGCTCCTCACTGCACGCCGGGCATTGTAGTTCATTTCCCGCAGGCAAGGCATGCTGGGGACTGTAGTTTTGTTGTTCGAATCCACCAATCGGCGGCAAGGCTTCGAAGTGGGGTTGTTGGGAGTTGGAGGGGGTGGTGCGCGCGCGCGGACGGAGGAAGACGGTTGGCGTGCGGGGCGTTATCAGCGTAGGAAGCAAGGTAATGGAGGGGGGAGCTCTTTTTCTCCTGGGGCCGCCTGGCAGCGAGCGAACGGGTCGCGGCACACTATGGAGGACCGTGGGTCGTCCTGGCGGGAGCAGGCCGCCCCTGAGCAGGGGGCTGAGGGGGGCGTGGTATGAGCCGCGGTGGCACCCTTGTGTTTGTCCTCCATTATTGGTCCTCTCGCTGTTTCGAGGATTCTCTTCTAGGCCACACCCGTTATCTCCTCATCCCTTCCCGCCTCCCCTGCTCCATACGCGGAGCCTGAAGCCTGCGCCTTTTTGCCCAGTTAGGGTGGGCAGCGGTTCCATGGAATGCGGGTGGAGTTACTCCCAACGAGTCGGGGTGGCTTGCTGAGACGTTCCCAGGCTTGCTTAATGCCTACCATGTGTGAGGAAGGCTCTGTTTATCGCAGCAGGCGAATATAGTTAAGAAATGAAAAATAGGAGCTATCAGAGGAGGAGGGTGAAGCAATCCGTTATCTCTGCTCACTGCTTTCCAGTGATATCTTTAAGTTTTAAAAAAATAAGGGCAGAGGTTGGGTGTATGAAATTACAATATAGAATAACCATACGTTTCCCCAATCTTAAAGCTGTTCTGTGAGAGATACTTGTATCTGCCTTGAGTCTTTTTTGGAGTAGAGTGGGCTACAAATGCTGTAACTAAATACATTTTCGTTCTTGGTGTGCTCAGTTGGAAACAATGAAAATGGTGTTAGTGAATAGTATTATATGGGGTTTTGACCCCATACAATACTGGGGGTTCTAGGGACAGCATGTGGTGTTATCTTAAGATCCAAAATAATTTGTATGTGAGCACTTTGAAATAGAGGCTGGCAGTGCTGCCTTTTTAGTGTTCCTGTTTCAACTGTTGCAGCATTCGTCTTATGACTGAGAACTTAATAGTAGTTCTCCAGATAATTTTGTAGTAGGGAGAAGGCTCCAATTTATGTAAGTACTGATTTACACTGATAGTGACACTGCACAGTTATCCATAATTTCAGCAGTTAACTGACTGCAAGTGAATAAACAGGCCTTATGTTTATCTTTTTTAGTAATGCTGCAGTAGTGTTTGGTCTCAATGTGCTGAGTAGTTAAAAACAGAATAGACCGTGTATTCTAAATTTTGTATCCTGAAAGCTTTGAATTTTAAGTTTCATATATGCTTGATGTCTCACTTTTATGGCATTTATTAGCAAACACATAACCAGAAGTCACAACCACTAAAACTGACAGCATATAAATATTGTAAGAGTATTAGTATAATCCAGGAAATTTACTGTTGTGATTTATATTGGAAATGTCAACTTAAGTGCTAGGGGAGTCTGCCCTGCGACTGCAATAATAGTTCCAACAACATTTTAAGAAAAGGTGCATTTTGTTTAGTACAGTATCTTCTTTAACAGAAATTAAACCAAATAATGTTTTGTTTATTTTTGATACATTCTGTAATGTAGAGGTAGCTTTAGTTTTCTGAAGGGTTTTTTTTTGCACTAATTGGCTAGCAGTCAATTTTTTGTGTATGGTTAGTTTGCAGCAAAGTCCACTGAGCAGTATATTTCAAGTGGGTAGCCATGTTGGTCTGCAATAGAACAGGAAGATTCTAGCCCAGTAGCACCTTAAAGACCAAGATTTTCAGGGTATAAGGTTTCCAGAGTTAAGCTCCCTTTGTTAGATTAAAGTAGGAATGAATATCTCTGAGCCAGAAGGTGGGAGGGGTGTTGTAAGGAAAGGTGTCAGGATGAAAAGGTACAGTGCAGCTTGATTAAGTGGGCGGGCTGCTGCAAAGAAGGACACCAGGAGGATGCAAAGGTAAAGTGCAGTTTGATTACTGCAGAAATTAGCATCTGCAGTGAGACAAGAATCCTATGTTTCTGTTCAGCCCCATGGTGGGAGAGGGGCTCCAGTGTTCTGAATTTGTGAATGAACTCAAGTTCAACAATTTCATGTTGTAATCTTTCCTTGAAGTTTCCCTTGAAGCACTTTTAGGTACCCTTTAGATACCTGAAGAAGGGAGCTTTGCCTCTCAGAAGCTTGTACCCTAAACATTTTGTTGGTCTTTAAGGTGCTGCTTGACTCAAATCTTGCCATTCCTACTTGTGTCTAACGAAGGGAGATTTTACACTTGAAAACTTATACCATGAAAATCTTGTTAGTCTTTAAGGTGCTACTGGACTTGAATCTTGAGTTCAGTATGGTTTACTCTCAAGCTAGTGTGTGCAGAATCTCAGCTAAGTTTTGATTAACTGGTAATAACTGAGGTGAAATTGTTACGATTTGTTCAGCCGTACAGTTGCTGCTCCTTCCTGCCATTATTAAGCTGAAAACTGGTTCATGCATGCATGCTCATTGCTTGGTAACATCAGATATCAAATAGTAACTTGAATGCATGACTGAATTTTACTGTAGGTCACACTTCTGTCCTGACGTGGATAGTCCAGGCAAGCCTGGACTATCTCATCAGATTTCGGAAGCTAAGCATGCCAACGTTGAATAGTAATTGGATGGGAGACCTCCAACAAAGACTAGAATTGCAGAGGCAGGCAATGGCAACCTATTCTGTTAGTCTCTTGCCTAGAAAATCCCACCAGGGATCACCATAACTCAGCTATGACTTGACAGCGCTATCCACCACCACCTGGTCACACATCCAGGTGTTAGTTGTGCAGTGCACACAAATTGCAAATAGTACTTTTCTGTTGTCACTTTTAGCCCAGTTAGTGGTTTGTATTCTAGGATCCTTATGTGGAAAGTGCTGATGGTTATGAATCTTTCCCTTATGTGCTGTTAGAAGAGGCAGAAAGGGTAATTTTGTCTCTGTCCCTTGCCCTGCTGCAGCCTCCCATTCTACTTGACTGTTAGTCCGATGTGAGTCCTGCAACCCCAGGAGTATATCTACCAGAAATTGGAAAGGTTAACATTGAAAAGATCTTTGACCCTTGTGTCTGTGGATTGTGGGATCCATCTGATTCACTCCACTCAGAGCCTACTGCCTAGTATTTTAATTTTATGCCAAATAACTGTGACACTGATGTTTCTCCTGGGGTTTCAGAGCCTGTGCAGAGGAACAGGCATGCAAGTAAGTATGCTGCAGGAAGGGATTTGAAACTACTCCTTCTGTGACTTCTGTAAGTGAAAAGAATAGAATATTTACCCCCTTCCTCCTCTTCAGCACGGAACTTCCCCCTATGTTGCTGTTTGTTTGCATCAGTCCTTGAGCTTGAGGAAAGTGGAAAACTTCTTGCACTTTCTGTACATGTGTGGGTATATATGAGCCATTGATGTAATTACATATTTAAAATATACCTATATAAACATTTTGACAAATATAATTTGAGGAAATATTTCCAAAATCTATGCTTAATTTTTGTATGATCTTCATTCAGATGACTGGGTCAAATGAATTTAAATTGAACCAGCCGCCAGAAGATGGAATCTCATCAGTTAAATTCAGTCCCAACACATCTCAGTTTCTGCTTGTTTCATCATGGGATACTACTGTTCGTTTGTATGATGTTCCAGCCAACACCATGAGACTCAAGTACCAACATACAGGAGCTGTACTTGACTGTGCTTTTTATGTAAGTGTTTTACTTCATCGCTGTGAGGCTTTGATTATTTGGCTGCTCAAAATACTCTTGTACATTTAGAATTATGTAGATGGAGAACAAGTTTTAAGTGACAATTAATACATTAGTTAAAGCTCTAGACTGGGATTCAAAATACCATGTTTGGTGTTCTTGTCTGTGTATTTTTATCCTTCCTTTCCTCCAAAGAGTGGTGTACATGATTTTCTTCTCCCTATTTTTATCTTCTCCAGAACCTTGTGAGATTCTGGAGTGAGCTCTAGACATCCTAGTCTAGAGCTGGAATCACCACACACAGACTGAGTCATTGGTTCTTGCACATGTAGAGATTTTTTCAGATCGTCCCCTCTTGGTTGCAGTTCTCTCCTCCAGCCCTCTGTTAGAAGCAAAGGATTGCCAGTGGAAGGAAAAAGGCTGCCTGGCCTCCTTTTGTTTGAACAGAAACATGTGTATACCGACCTCTTTGGATTTCAGATTCTGTTTTTATTTTGTTGTGATGGTTATGTTGTATTGTTACAAGGGGAACAGGAGAAAAACATTTTACATCCTGCTGTTTTATTGACTATTATGATGTTGAATTTGGCACTTATGAGTAGTATTGCTTTGTGGACGCATAGGCTAAGACTTTTAAAAATGTGCCTTTTAAAATATTTGTTTATTTGTTACAGTTGTAAAACCTAAGTGATCTCTCTCTTTCTGTTCCCCCCTCCAAGGATCCTACACATGCATGGAGCGGAGGATTAGATCGGCAACTAAAAATGCATGACTTGAACACTGATCAAGGTAAGCTAGTCCAGTAATGTTGTAGAGTATGCTAAAAGGAGGAAAACAGCAAATACTTTAGTTGCAGAACATTAGTTCAACAAAAATAGTCTCTGGAAAGTATTACACGATTGGATTTTTAAGGTATTAATATAGATGGTAGCTGTGGTGTCACAAAGCAAAAGATAAATGTTTTCTTTTTCCTGGAATTGCAGAAGTTCATATTTACTATGCCATATGATTTTATGTGAACACACTGTATAGCTCCATTTATTGCTATGCAGTGCCGCTTTGGGTTTTTATTTTGTGTGTTTAATGCTTTATCAGTCAATACAGATTTTTAGTCTGCTGAAAAAGGAGAGTTAGTGTTCCATACTGTTAGTTTTTTTCTTCCAGAATATATAAAAATAGATTGTTTATTAAAATACATTAGTTTTATTAAAATTACCTTTTCCTTCTGGAAAACTTTGTAAAAGCATTAACACTTTATAACATTGTTACATACAGTACTTTACCTACATCTCAACTTTTTCATTTGTTGTTCACCCATCCAGATATATCTAAAAGAGAACCTTCCATAATATCTCACAGCTTTTCAAATGATATATTGGAAGATGGGCATTACTCTGTCTTTAGGCCTCATATGGAGTGCCGCATTCATGCCTTTTGCTTATGCAGCCAAATGTTTGAGATATTATCTTAGCAGTCACCTCAAGGAACACCTATATTGCTCTTCAGAATTGTTTAAGCTTGAAAAATGGATGGAGCTTGAGAACTGTTTAAAGGGAAAATGTAGGGGTGCCTATCCCACATGAATCTCTTATAAAATGGATAAATGTTTATTTGATTGGAAGTATTAATTATTTGGTATGTGGAAAGTATGGTCAGATCTCTGGATATTTGGAAGCAGACTAGCTGAATGTCAGAAAAGCTGTTTAGGTGGTCCTGGTAGAATAAAATTAGGTGCTGTGACATTGTAAATGGATAAGAAGTTCCCATGCAGTGGTTTCTTGAAGTCTTGAAAGGTATTGGAAAATTGGGCTATTGCTATGGTACAGAAAGCTATTTAAAATAACTTCTAGAGGATTAAAAAAGTACTAATTTGTTTCTTTCCTGAGTTGTAGGGTTCAAGTAACAAAGTAAGGTATTATAGGATGAGTATTCAACATCACTTTAAAAGCTTCTAAAACGGTGTGATAATACGAGACACATAGATAAAATGGCTGATGATGTGGAATAAAGGTTTTATTGACAATGTTTTGTTGGAAGTGCCTAATTTACTCACAAGTGGCAAAGGCATGAACTAATGTGGTCATGCCACACTCACCAATTATTAGATCTTTCTAACATGCCATTCATGGTTCGGATTTTCAGAGAAACCCAGCAGAGTTAGGTGCACAAATCTCTTTTGTTTGCTTGAAAATCTCTGCATGGGTACTAACCACCCCTTAATCTTCTTTGAAATACTGAGTTGATATCTATTAGTCTACATTTAACACTTCAGAACCGTATATCTATTGCGAAGATTAGAGGATCAAGCGTCCTTTGAAAGATGTCTCAGCATGCACATACATTAGTGAATGGCAGATTAAACCCTGCTACTGCTGTATGAATATTGCTTAGTTCTTTTTATTAAATATGGTTGTCAGTAGCTCTACTATAGCTATGTATTCAGATTTGCATCACTCTTACAGAAAATCTTGTTGGCACCCATGATGCTCCTATCAGATGTGTGGAATATTGTCCAGAGGTGAATGTAATGGTAACAGGAAGTTGGGATCAAACTGTTAAGCTGTGGGATCCCAGAACACCCTGTAATGCAGGAACATTTTCTCAGCCTGAAAAGGTTTGTACTTAAGCAGTAATATTCCGTGGGTGGGTGGGTGGTTGACAAATGCATTTCAGTCAATTACAAGGACAATCCTATGCAAACTTACTAAGCTTACTGAAAATCTATTCATTTCCTCCATTACATTTTTATCCCACCCTTCTTCTAAGGAGCCCAATGCAGTATACATGTTCCCTTGTCCACTTTATTCTCTCCACCCTGTGATATGAGAGAGAAATAGGCCCAAAGTTATCCAATGGGCTTCATGGCTGAATGAAGACTTGAATCGAGGTACCTCTCTAGGCCTAGCCCAAGTATGCGGGCTTAATTTTATCATGAGAGTAAAGATACAGGGCAAAGAAACAAAGTGAAATTTTACTTGAGTATTAAATAAATATTAGTTGCCTTTAAATACCAGGGCATCGCAAAGTAAAACTAGTGCTTTGAAATTAGTTGAAACTTAGTGTTCTTAGAAAAGGTTTAATTTCACACCCAGTTGCTTTGTAGGCAAAAGTCTGCCCACACAGTTTTAGCCAAGGCTGTATCACAACAGGGCAGCTGTAGCATTATTCACATTTCAATGTGGTGTCAAATCACTGAATGTGAATGAAGTTAGGAGGCACATATTCTGGATTTTGTGTATGGAGAACATTATTAGTGTGTCCTTTTTGTCCAAAACTTCATTATTTTCAACAATTGAGGATAGGATGGTGTAATGTATTGGCTATGATATGGGAGGTCCTTGCTTCAGATCTTACCACTGCCATGAACTCACTTAGTAATTATAGGCTACTGTCCACCTCCCTCTGAGTAGGGGGATTGTGCTTACCTACCTCACAGGGCTGTTGTGCAGATTATAAGACACTGTGTAAAGTGCTTTCTATATGCTGTTTATTATTATGCTTGCTATTCAGAGTCTGTAAGTTAGATGTGTAGTTTGCAATATGAGTGATGGAAAAAAGTTGTAGCCGATGACAAAGCTGATTTGTGTACTTTGAATTGTATGTATGCAACACGTCACTAATCTGGTTTGATCAGATGCATGTTTTGACAAAGGCTGATGGAGCTTAAAGTCCCTTTGTTCAGTAGACAATAATTTTATTAGTATTCATTAAGTTTTAATCTGCAAGCTCTGTCAAGCTTTCATGGCCAGAAGGGTATAAATATTAAACTTTCTCTGTCTTATTACAAACTTTTATCACTTTGAACATTTTCCAGACATAGTGGTGAGCTATCATTCTGTGTTACATAACATCTAAATAGCCCAATATGTAGCCAGCTATGCCCGCTACACAACCTGAATCTACTTCTGACAACAGCTTTGATCAGAATAACATTGCATTGTTTTTACTCATGATTTATAGTTGTAAGTAGCGAACTGTGATGAATTGCTTGCAGAATGTCATATAATAGACAGTTGCACTGAATCAAGCATCTTATTGGCACTCCAACGTTCATTATGTCACTTTTTTTAATACTGTTTCTGATAAATGTGTATACCTAGCCTTTTCCCTGACATTGCCTTCATTTGATTTATGGCTATCAGGTGCAGAAAGAATACTTTACAAGTGTGACATCAGATTGTAAAATAGATTTAAAGTAGTTAACATTCATGATACAACATTTTAAAATCCTTTTTTAAGTATAGGGATTGTCTGTTATCACATTTTATATTGTGGCCAAATACCTTTTGTATAATTTTATTGTCTCTGGTGTTTGGACTATTGTCATTCTCTTACACTTGTTAAAATATGCTTTTTCTAAGGCCACAGCACAGTGAATTAACAGAATGTGCTTAAATTCCACTTAATCCCAGTAGATTTTGACTTCCTAGATTGTGTCTCAAGTGTTATAAATTTTTGAATTCTTTTGAAAGGACAAACATTAATGATTGTAACTTCATGTAATATGGGTTATTAACCAATTAAGATTTTATTTTAGTTTAAACTAATTTAGTGTTTTACTATAACTGAATTTTTTCACTGTGCAATCATACTTATCTTTATTTAGTCCTGCTTTATTCAGTGGTGCTTCCTCCCAGGTAAGCGTGTATAGATTTGCAATCTTAGTTCTATAAAACTGAGATGGTAAAATAAATGGCAGTCAGCCAGGGTAATGTAACTTTTCCAGTTGTAGATTTCCCTTGGTGTATAAAATTACATAAGTGTCAGGTGGGCTATAGTTTGCTGAGATATATGACATTTATATGTTAAGGTGGGGTTTTTTTGGGCAAAAGTGTTCTTGGTGCAGGCATAATGTCTTCAGTTTGCATAACTGTGGTTAGGAGGTGTGCCCATGGGTTTGTTCCCCTTTTGTGTTACTGCCCTCCCTTGCCACAGGTGAATTCCCCTCTTCACTTCCAAACCAAATGATACAGTATTTGCATACATTTGCAAATGTATTTTTGCATAGGTAACTTCAAGACTTAATCCTGGTTAGAAGTTGGTTTGCAAGCTGAAGTTTGAGTGAACCATGATTACTACGGAAGCTGGTAGAAGAATTGGTAGCTTCCCAGGTTGTTGGAGTTCAGTGCATGGAATTGGTCCATTAGGTTTGGGGACTGTGGAAGTTTGAAGAAAAAAGAATTATCGGTCTTGGAGGGCTGAGAAATGTTACCAGTATATGGAAACCACTGGTTAAAACACCAGCTAACAGCAAAGTTGAGGCTCTGTCATAGGTTGTCAGCCATGGGAAGATTTTAGTATGTAGCAGTTTTAATAGCTGTGTGACCCGTGGACTATCTGTTGCATTTTAGTATTAGGTCTCTTGAATCTGACAGTTTTTCATTGCACTTGTTAATGGAAAAGAAAATATTACCTTTAATCTTCCAAGAAAAAAAATTCTCCAAATTGGAAAGTGTGTCAATGTAATTTTTTTTTCAAAGGTCTATACGCTGTCTGTATCTGGTGATAGACTGATTGTGGGAACAGCTGGTCGGAGAGTTCTTGTATGGGACTTGCGGAACATGGGCTATGTTCAACAGAGAAGAGAATCAAGTCTTAAATATCAGACTCGTTGTATCAGAGCATTCCCTAACAAACAGGTATGTCAGATCTGCTTCAAAATGGTCTTCATTGTAACAACTCTAAACCTCTAAAATGTTTAATTTTACTATTTCAATAGTTTTTTCTAAAAAAATTCACCATTTCTCTACTTGTCTTTAGGTAAGGCTTGTGAGGCCAAAGTGGAAACTGCAATTACCTTAATACTGTATTTAAATCTAAAGCAAATATGTAGAGTTCTGAATTATGCAAGAGTTTTAGATTAGTAAGCATAAAAGCTTGCAAAATTAATGTTCTGGGAAATACCAATAGATAACAAAAAACTATTTTCTTGAGAATGTAGATAAAATCAGTCAGTTTAGGTGTAATTTCTTGGGATGGGAATGATTCTTTCCTAAACACATCAAAATTTCAAAGAAAATTAACATAAGAACAAGAGACTCTTTGTTTCTTATTGTTCCCTCTTCTGAGGTAATGTGATATATGTCCATCATTTTCTGCTATTTTTGGAAGGGAGGGCAATTTGAAGAAAAAGCTTAAAACAAATTATTCTCATTGTGAAGTAGTATGATATATTGTGGAAGGCGTAGAGTTATTTTTTGAAGAGAAGGCATTAAGTTAACATGAATTTCATCACTGAAGTAATTTTCATATACAGAAGTGGTCTCCATTGAGGATTCTTCCTAGGCCATTGTCACTTTTGAAAAGGTACAAGTGTGCCCTCTATTTTTGCAGATCAGATACCATGTCAGAACTAGAAAACAACTGTGGTTTTTCTCAGACTTTGCGAAGAATCCGCAGTTGTCTTTTGGCATCTTCTTTCTGAGATGCATTTAATTTTCATGAACCTTCAGTTCCAAGTGCACTTGTCTGTCTCAGTAGTGATGTATTTGTAGAACTGTAGTGCATTTGTTTTATTTTTATTATGCCATTGCAGATGTACAGATCTTCCCAAATGGCTAACATTAAAACAGTATATTATAAGAAACATAACAAATTTACAATCTTAATAATACAGTAGCTTATCAAAAACAAACTGCAGAAAAGTACAGAAGATTGCTATTGAAAAATACCATGTCATCTGAAGAATAATTAAGAAAGGGGCCATTAAACTTACAGGGCCAGATAGTTCCAAAGACTGTTTTCAGGAATCAAAAGCAATTACATAACAGAAAAAGTATTATCAGTGATGGCAATACATGAGGATTCCGTTTGTGTTCTGTAGGGTTATGTGTTAAGCTCTATAGAAGGTCGTGTTGCAGTAGAGTATTTGGATCCAAGTTTGGAGGTGCAGAAGAAGAAATATGCTTTCAAATGTCACAGACTGAAGGAGAATAACATTGAGCAGATTTACCCAGTAAATGCCATCTCATTCCACAATGTCCACAATACATTTGCTACAGGTAACATAGATACTTGTCTAATCTCATTGATACTATTTAGTGATCACATCTAATTCTTCATCTGCAATAGCTCAGCTTTCATGTGAAATGCTTCAATTATTTCGTGATTCTTTAACATGTTCTTAAGGTATCTTTCTTTTAACTCCTTAGTTGAAGTGAAAAAATAGTTTTTATTTGGAATGGATGCAGCCAGATTAAACGCTTGTGATTCTGAAGATTTCTGAATCCAACATGTTTCTGCACTATTTCAGAGAATACAGTTGCTATATTTCCATCCTGTACCCTATGTTTTATTTTTCTGTTCTCCTGTTGTACTTTCTCTATAAACTTAGTTGCATTAATGTGTACAAAATAGCTCCTAATATTGTAGTTTTTTGCAAATCTCTTTGTAGGTGGTTCTGATGGCTTTGTAAATATTTGGGATCCATTCAATAAAAAAAGACTCTGCCAGTTCCACCGTTATCCTACCAGCATAGCATCGCTAGCCTTCAGTAATGATGGAACGACTCTTGCAATAGCATCATCATATATGTATGAAATGGATGACATTGAACATCCTGAAGATGGTATCTACATTCGCCAAGTGACAGATGCCGAAACAAAACCCAAGTGAGTATGCTTCACCTGTATTTGAGCTTTTTCTAGCATTTTTCAGGATTTATTAATTTTCCTAAATTCATGAATAGCATTATTGATTCCTGGCAGATAGTGCAGCTTGACAGTAGGGCTAGAGTTGATTTTATCTTGTTCTTTCCAAGCTTTCAATATCCGTAAGTTGATAGACGTCTGATGGAATAAAATTGTCTACTTGTTTTGTAGGAGAAAATGTCAAACTCTCATTCTTGAATAGAAACTATTGTATGGCATCATGGCGGTATTACAAACTCTGCTTTAAAATTAAGTTGAAGAATTCAGGATAATTCACATGGGCAAGTCTAATTATATTAGATCTTTAAGATTTCAAATTGTTGGCAGTCGTCTTGTGTACATATCTAGGGTCTCATCTGCATGCAGGGTTTAGCTGGTTATAGCAGTTGTGCAAATCTCAAGAAAAGAATTTAAAGTCATTAATGTGCAAAATCATGGCACCGCTAGTTGCATAGAAAAAAAAGCTAGTTTATGAATCTTAGGCCTAATGAATTTAGCCTAAAGTTAAATAGATGAGTGCTTTTGTCTCTAAAACCACACTGAAAGTTATGTCCTATTCAATTTTGTGACTTGTGGAAGGGCTGCAGGGAAATACATGGCTGTAATGTTTGGAAGCTCCATGAATATTGGTTATTCCCACTGTCTCACTGCTGTGTTGTCAAATGTCAGACTGCTATTAGCATTAAAAAAGAAAATGAACAGATAAGGAAACAAAGCATACCAAATAACATTTATGCCATCGCAAGCGCACGCGCACACACACACACAGAGTTTTTAGTAAATATAGTAAGTGTATGAAGTTTTCTAAGTGTATAAGAGGTAGACACACATACATGTGCTGCTTTAAGTTAAGACTTCCTAAGCAGACTTTCTTCTACACTTTGTCTTTTTAAGTGCATGGTGTGTGATCTCTGAATTAAGTGGGAAGCTTTTCTGGGTAGGTGAACTGGATTGGAACTACCGCTCACTATAGGGAACTGCCAATTCAGGATGACTATTTGTATTTTTACACTCCTTTCTGATTCTTATTGAGACCTGCTATTATATTATAAATCATTTAACAAGGGATTTTTCCTCCAGTTTTTTTAACAGGAAAAATAGGGAAATTTGGGGGCACACTGGGAAAAAAACCTACTGTGAAATATTTTGTCTTTCTGGATGAGTGAAATGCTAGAGGAAAGTTTTTTCACACTCACATAGCATGAAAAAGTCTGAAAAAATTTGGAAAGATTGACACTTTGGGAATTACTATAAGGAAAGCACTCCTGTGAAATATTTTCTTTCTGAGTCAGAAAAACCTGGTCTTACAGAGCATTTCACTTATTCCAAATGTTCAGCATGAAAAAATTGTAGGGCTTTCAATTTTTTAATTTGGAGAACAGCTGAAAACGTTTTGCTCACACTGTTATTTACTTAAATGTAATGATAACACATTATTAGAGTTCAGTATTATCAATGTTAGGTTAGATTAATATCACATACTGGCAGGTTTACCTACTATGACTCTGTCCAAATAATTTTCTTTTGTTTACTATGGAATTTTTCTACCTGAACTTTTATTTTATCCTTCTCTCAGATGACAAAAATTAAATAAACATTTGCTGTAGGAGTACAGGGTGCAACAGTTTACGACTGTTTCTCAAGTATTGGGTATACTTAAATTTTTTTTTACAGAAGATGAAGATATTTATATTTTAAATTCCATAAATTTGTTAAATAGTTCAGTCTATGTGCTAAGTTATACATGATGCATTTTTATGGTGCTAAATCCGTAAAATATGTATATATTTGATTGGAAAGTAAGTATTGCATATATTTCAATTTCCCCCCAAATTTCTGGCTTCAAAACTTTCCAACATTTTTCATCTCTAGTTAGAGCTGAAGTTTGCTCAACACATTATGTTGCTAATATTCAGGGCCTGGGTTTAGGGGAGATGTGGCTGTTTTTCATTTAAAATGTATTTGTATTTCTAAAAACTTACAGCAGTTTACATTAAAAAAAATAAAATATAAATGATGTGTATTACTTAAAAAATACCAGAATAAATCGCAAACGCTACATCTTTTGAGTTTATTTTCCTTGACATCTTCTTAAGCATTCATTTTCTATCCCAGTGCTGCAGTGTGAACAGGTGTCTGTTTATTGATGGCTATGCTCTTATGGTGCCCATGTTAAAACCCACCGTAAACGTTTAAAACTATTGAGACAATAGTAGACACAGCCACTTCAGTATTTATACCCCTACTCCATCTTGTCTTCAAATCTGCCTGACTTGCTTTTCTGGCATAGTTAGAGTGAAGGAAGAGATGGAATAGGACATGTATGCTGAGAAGCTTTCCCAACTCCCCTATGCCTGGGGTTATTAATGCAGTAGTTGATCTTCCACTAGCAAGAGAGTTTCCCTCTTTTATGCTTTTATCTTGACTCTCTTGCACACCAGAAGTGATGGACAGGGGGTTGGTTGTGGGAGTGAAGTTTTTAAACTTTTGGCTCCCCTTTCTGCCTTCCTCTCCATCGGTCCTCTATTTGGTCAGTGTAATCCAGCAGGTTTCAGCACCATTTGTAAGATCTTATAAGCAGTCAGGTCATATACAAAATCATCAATAAAATAAATCTTTAATAATTAAGCATAAATCATAGAAAACACTGGTAATTGGAAACAATCTGTAGGCACAGCTTCAGGCAGAATACTGAAAGGTATGAAAATATATCTTCCTAGCTAATTTTGTACTTACAAAAAGCCTTAATATTTCCCCCTTGGGAACGGGTCCAAGACCAAATGCCTTGGCACAGCCTGACAGGGACTGTCCATGAGATCAGTGTCTTGGCATACAACTCCAGTTTGGGTTTACAGTTCTATAGATTTTCTTGCAGTTTGGGAGTTCCTTTTTTTAACCTAATCAGAATGTAGGGGTGTAGGCTGAAAGTTTCCTTCCAGGCCTGCTCTTGACCAATCACTATAAAGACTGGATAATGGAAATTAAGGCAGCAAGGGACAGGAAAGAGCCAGAAATGATCAATCATGGCCCCTTGACAGCTTGGCTAAATGGCAGTTGAAGTTGGGATTCAGTTTCCTTTGGTTAGCTCATAGATCACCACAGTTTTAGGATTTAGTTGCCCCCATCCCAGTAGATAAGCCAGTGTTATTTTTAGGGCATGCTTATTGTTTCATTAGAGACAAGATGCTGTGGGTACATCCTTCTGCCTTGACATTTTTTGAGGTCTAAAAGTTATCTCTGGAGTGTGTCTTGGCAGCTGTACCTACACTTTTGACTTTTGTGTCAGAGAAAATCTGTTATAAGAAGTCATAGTATTGCATTATTCCTAGAAATAATGTTTAAATGTTTACTTTGTTTAAGACTAAATACACTTTTCAGATTTTTAGTTATAGGTGCCTCTAGCTATTCTTGCTGAGCCTTAGATATAACGTGGGAGGGGCAGGGGGGGAGGAAACAGTATAGTAAAAATTCATATTTTAATATTTTTGTAATACTTGAATTTACTTCCCACATTGTACTTTTCATTAATGGGAATAGCCCTGCAATTGATTCTCATTAATAAGAAAGATAACGTGAGAAGCAGCCCTCAGTGGACTGTAGACTCAGCCATTTGACTTCGTTTTCAGCTGTTTCTATCCTTGTGTTATGTTTGCTAATTATAGGGATGTTTCAGTCTGCTTTCTGAGGAGGTTAATCTACAATTAAACAATATTTCCTCTTGGCTGTCCATTATTTTCTGAAACAGATGGTTCATCATTTCCTGGGCTATTAAACACAGCAAGGTTAAGGTTAGACTCTTGGGAATCAGTTAATTTTGAATCTTATTACAGGATGTAGAAGCAAAACTAATAAGAATAGTACTTAATATCATTTTGTGGCTGCAAACAATTATTTATTAGCAAACAATTGATCCCAGAAGGGCAAATTGTTCGAGCTGGTAATGAACTGAGACAAGGCAGAGCATATCTGTATATTCGCAAAATAATTGTAATGTAATTGCAATGCATTTAGACAGGCATCTTTTTGGACTTGTTTCTGACTTTAAATGGATTTCTGAATGTTAGGATGTCTTTTGACCCAAGTTGCTTGTGCCGCTCTTTAACTGCCTGCTCTTAACCGTTTATTAGTCGATGTTTGGTAAATTGTGACTGCCTATGGCTATAGACAGTAAACTCTTTGGACTAACTGCATGCTCAAGAACTCTTATAGTGATCTATGTTAGTGATTCTTTTTAAAAAAAACTTACAGTTGGTAAAGGACTGAGGAGAGGTGTTTTCATATTTGTAGGTGTGATATTGTTATAATTATGATTTAACTGTAAATGAATCTGGAAAGTCAAGTCTGTGGCATAAATCTTACTGTTTCAGTTAAAAAAAAAGTCTGTTTTTGGTTTTGAGTGCTATCTAAAATATTATTTTATATTGCAGGTCTACTTGACTTCTGACCAAGAAAACTTCCATGATTTTTCTCTCTACTTTGGGCAAGACTAGCCTGAAGTAAATCCTTTGATCAAGTAAAGATCTATTTCCAATAATGCTTTCACTGAAGAGTGTTCATGTAATCATTTATAGCATTCTGTTCTGATAGCTTGTACTGAGATTGGCATTTCTTCTGCTTGACCAGTAAATTTTCTGTAAGCCAGTTCTTTGCAATGTTATGTTTTGTGTTTGAACTTTTATACAGATTTAATAGCCATTTAACTGTTGGTTGAATAAATCTTTAAAAAAATATGTCCAGCAGCTGCATGTTGTGAATTTTCACCCTTGGTCTTGGTTGTTCTGATCATGCCTCACAGGTGAACCATATGCTCACTTCTGACATGAAGGAAGAATCCTCTTAGTAACGTCAGGGTTAACTTTTGAATTAGGCACGCATGCTATGAAAAGTTTACATAAACACTTACGTGCTTGTTTTCCCTTGGAAATTAGATTAATAATTATAATAATAATAATATTCGATTTATATACTGCCCTTCAGGACAACTTAATGGCCACTCAGAGCGGTTTACAAAGTATGTTATTATTATCCCCACAACAAACACCCTATGAGGCGGGTGGGGCTGCGAGAGCTCCTAGAACCTGTGACTGACCCAAGGTCACCCAGCTGACTTCAAGTGGAAGAGTGGGGAATCAAACCCAGTTCTCCAGATTAGAGTCCTGCACTCTTAACCACTACACCAAACTGGCAAAGGCTTTAAAACAGCAAGATGGTATGGTACATTGATTTAAAAAAAAACAAAAAACAATTATTCATCAATGCAAAACAAACAAAAAACATACAATACTGGCAACAAAAACCTTATTGACAAATCTATACATATGCTTCTGTGAAAGGTTTTCAAGTAAGTCCATATACAATTGCCATCTGTATACGATATGTTCAAATGTTGGTAAGTTTATAAGGTCCTCAATCTAGTGAATTACAAAAAGTGAGTTTTTGTCTTTCAGCAAATAAAAGGACATGAAGGGTCCATATAATGATTTTAAGTGTGTGTGTCTTTAAATGCTTGGCACGGAATTATGACTTTGGATTGTTTTTTTGACTGCGTACTCATCTTATGATTTCAACTTGGTGAATTTGGCCATCCTACTTGAGCTGGTCTAGTCAGGAGAACTGAGGGAGAGTGGGAATGGTTAATCTACGTGACCTAGGTAAAGCAGCCCCTAATGGAGCTCTAAAGAAGCTAGAAAGTTTTTCCATTGGTCGGCCTGCGCATGTGTAATCCCAATGTGTGCCTGCACAGAAGTACTTGATGAACACTTAATTACAGGTATGTGCAACCTGTTATGTTTCACTAGGCGTATGGTTGAGGTCGGGGTCTGGGCATGCTCCCTTGCTGGTCTCTAGCTATTGAGGGGGACTGAATCCCCCTTCCCCTGGTTTCCACTGATATACTTCATATTGGCTACCAGTTTGTACTCCTGGAATATTTTGGCTGGATTAAGCAATATGGGCTGCCACCTGAGTTTTATGTCTACTAAATTTTATGGCTTTTAATGTGATTTTATTGTGGTTTTATTATATGATGTTATCCACTCTGCTTGTGGGGAGAGCAGACTATAAATTGAATAAATAATAATAGGTAGATTGGAATGTACAACCCCATTTGAAACCAGCAATTATTATGCACAACTGAATTTGTATTGGACCTTGCTGTCTTCTGGGATAACAGCTATGGACAGATTAATTATTTGTTACCAAAGTCACATCACAAAGTTAGATCAAATACAGCTCTAATTAAATAATGTGCCCAAATGTTGTTACTGCCACACCAGCCCTTGCAGAAAAGTATGTTTTATGCTGCACTTAAAAGATAATTTGAGGTTGCTTTCTGTGGCTGAAATCTAGACTCATTGGAATAGTGATACTAATAGAGAGCTCTCTCTGCCAACATGCCACACTGGTAGAAAGTGAAGGGAGAAATCACCCGGGTATACCTTCTGATATGTTGCTGCCCAAAAGCTGTTTTATGTTTTGGCTTAAGGGATCCCCCAACATCACTTTCTTCTACATAGCTCAGTTGTGTAATAGGAGTAAGTCTGATCTCTTCGGTTCTAAAGCCATTAGTGGTGGAAGCCAAAATAATGCACCAAGTCTACTTTAAAGTAAATCTTGTAATTTTGCTTATCCCTTAGTGCCATTGTATTAAGCCGCTAGTGTGTATCCAGACATGCAGTTCCAAAGATGGAATCTCCACAGATTCTAAGGAGCAGTATGATAAGGAGTATAAGCAGAGTACTTTCTACCATTCTCTTTTGGTATTTATAATTAGGAATAGAACTCAAGTGGTTATGTAATTTCCCTACAATATGCTCCAGTTTACATGTCTGCCCTTTCCTAGCCTATTTTCTATTCTGTCCATGACAACCCACTCTCCCCACCCACCTCCAGATAGTTTCCAAAATTATCCTTTTTCCTAACCCCCGCCCCCCATTCTTTGGGTGGTACGCACATTTGGAATTACCAGTATGCTTCCGAGTACATGTTCTGCCAAGGAATTTATTTTCGGTACCTGCTTCACAAGACTCAGTTCTTCCCCAAATCTTCCTTTTTTCTATACTCAATTTACAAAGCACTTTGTTGTGAAGATATGTCAGTTCTAATGGAGGGACAGGGACGTGGTGGCAAGCAGGTATCTACACTTGTTGCTTGCGAACTTATTAAATTTCATTACAGATTTCTTAAAACAGGATTCCAGAAGGGCTGTACCAAAGCAAGTAGCGAGTTCTCAGACGGCTGCGTGGTTTGATGGGGAATGCAGGAATATAAAAGCCCATCTACGTACTATTTACCGTAATTTTCGTGATTCTGCAGCTACCTGCTTGCCAGTGAAGTATCAGATAATTAAAAATCATTTACACCAGGTTACAAGGATTAAGAGGCTGACCTTTATTAACAAACAATGGGAACAACTTTTATGCGCCATTACCCTGAATGATTCCAGGCAATTCTGGGCCATAATCAATGTGCTATTCACTCTGAGATCCCTTATATATCAGCCATTTCCCCCAATACATGGTTTCAGTATTTTTTGGACCTATTCTGTGAAGATCTCCCTAATGGAATGCAACTGGTTTATTCAGGAGCTTTACCTGATTTGAGCTGATCTTTAAGAGTTGTTATTTCCTCCGGATCCAGAGCAGTCAGCCGTGTTAGTCTGTAGTAGCAAAATCAAAAAGTCCAGTAGCACCTTTAAGACTAACCAACTTTACTGTAGCATAAGCAAATGAGAATCACAGTTCTCTTCGTCAGATGCATGGAGGGCAAGAAGAAACTGGTCAGATATAGAGGAGGGGAGGGAGGAGTAGATGCAAACAGCTCTCAAACAGTTCCTTCTGATATGGAGATCAGTTTGCTTCTGTAAAGGAAATCAGTTACTTTTGATAATGAGATAACCATTCATAGTCCCTATTCAGTCCCAGCTTGACAGAGTCAAATTTACATATGAATTCCAATTCAGCAGCTTCCCGTTGGATTTTGTTTTTGAAAGGTTTCTGTTGAACTACAGTGACCTTTAAGTCTTTGATGGAATGTCCTGGTAGATTGAAGTGTTCTCCCACTGGTTTCTGGATGTTGCCATTTCTAATGTCAGATTTGTGTCCATTTATTCTTTTGCGTAGAGGTTGGCTTGTTTGTCCAATTTACAGAGCAGATGGACATTGTTGGCACATGAGGGCATATATCACATTGGAGGATGAGCAGCTGTAAGAGCCAGAGACAGTGTAGTTGATGCCATTGGGTCCTGTAATTGTATTCCCTGGGTAGATATAAGGGCAGAGCTGGCATCTGGGTCTGTTGCAGGACCTGGTACCTGTGCTGGTGACTCTGCTAGCCGATTCATGATTGTAAGTGAGAAGTCGTTTAAGGTTGTGGGGCTGTCTGTAGGCAAGGAGAGGTCTTCCACCCAGGGTTTCTGAGAGAGAGGTATCATTTTCCAGGATGGGTTGTAGCTCACTGATGATACGTTGGATGGGTTTGAGCTGGGAACTATAGGTGACAACCAGTGGTGTTCTGTTGTTAGTTCCTTTAGGTTTGTCCTGGAGTAGGCTGTTTCTGGGTACTAGTCTGGCCCTGTTGATTTGTTTCCTCACTTCATTTGGTGAGTACTGTAGTCCCAAAAATGCTTGTTGTAAATCTCTTTGAGAATTTCTTCTCCTTCTTGTTCTCTAATTCAGTGAGTAGTGTGCAGTCTCAAAACTCCTGCATGCAACAGGGAACAAGAACACTTTGGATCCACCTAGCAACATTATCAACCTCTCCAGCCACAAACTGAGCCCAGCAGAGGAATCTGTCCTCTCACGTGGATTATCTTTTTGCCCAGCCAGACCCACACAAACCATACAACTTTGTGGAGACCTAGAGGCCTATTTTAGATGCCTAAGACTGAAAGAATTCTTCAACTACTCTGCTGAACAAAACGATGAACAAAGCACTGAACAGACACCATCACAGCAGCAATCACCCTCCCAACCCAGCAATACACAATCATCGTTACAAAATTCCAGAAAAAAGAATTCCACATGGACACCCCCTGAGGGCCGGAACTCCTCATTGGACTTTTACATTGAATGCTTCCGTCGACGTACCCAGGCTGAGATAATTGACAAACAACAACACCTAAATCAGAACCTCAGCCATGCAGAAAGAGATGCCATAAACGGCCTCCAAAATAATTCTGGCATTGTAATCAAGGAATCTGACAAAGGCGGAGCAGTTGTCATCATGGACAAACATAACTACCTACAAGAAGCAGAAAGACAACTCTCCAACACAATATTCTATAAAATACTACCTTCTGACCCTACAGAGCAATACAAAAGAGAACTCAATAAAATATTAAAGACTCTCCCCATGGACATACAAGAATGCATCCATACGGACACACCCAAGGAACCAGGACCAGGAAGATTCTACCTACTACCCAAAATCCATAAACCAGGTAACCTGGGACGCCCCATTGTTTCAGGAATAGGCACTATCACAGTAGGAGTCTCAGGATACATGGACTCTATCCTCAGGCCCTATGCCACCAGCACACCCAGCTATTTACGGGACACCACTGACTTCCTCAGGAAAATACAGTCCATTGACAACCTACCAGATGACACCATCCTAGCAACCATGGATGTGGAGGCTTTAGACACCAATATCCCACATGCAGATGGACTGCAAGCCATAAGGAATATTATCCTGGACAAAACCACAGCATACCTCGCCACTGAACTTTGTCATTTTGTACTCAGTCACAATTACTTCAAATTTGGTGACAGCTTATATCTACAGGTTAATGGCACAGCCATGGGCACACACATGGCACCACAATATGTGAACATATTCATGGCGGACTTGGAGCAACGCTTCCTCAGCTCCCATCCACTGAAACCACTACTATACTTAAGATTCTGGGATGACATCTTCATCATTTGGACCCATGGGAAGGAAGCCCTTGAGAGATTTCATCAGGACATACACAACTTTCACCCTGCTATCAACCTGAGCCTGGACCACTCTACACAACAGGTACACTTCCTGGACACCACTGTACAACTACATAATGGACAGATAAATACCACCTTATACCGGAAACCCACAGACCGATACTCATATCTACATGTCTCCAGCTACCACCCTAAACATACCACTCGGTCAATTGTCTACAGCCAAGCCTTACGTTACAACCATATCTGCTCCAATGCTCTTGATCGGGACTCCCATTTAAGAGATTTACAGCAAGCATTTTTGGGACTACAGTACCCACCAAATGAAGTGAAACAAATCAACAGGGCCAGACTAGTACCCAGAAACAGCCTACTCCAGGACAAACCTAAAGGAACTAACAACAGAACACCACTGGTTGTCACCTATAGTTCCCAGCTCAAACCCATCCAACGTATCATCAGTGAGCTACAACCCATCCTGGAAAATGATACCTCTCTCTCAGAAGCCCTGGGTGGAAGACCTCTCCTTGCCTACAGACAGCGCCACAACCTTAAACGACTTCTCACTTACAATCATGAATCGGCTAGCAGAGTCACCAGCACAGGTACCAGGCCCTGCAACAGACCCAGATGCCAGCTCTGCCCTTATATCTACCCAGGGAATACAATTACAGGACCCAATGGCATCAACTACACTGTCTCTGGCTCTTACAGCTGCTCATCCTCCAATGTGATATATGCCCTCATGTGCCAACAATGTCCATCTGCTCTGTAAATTGGACAAACAAGCCAACCTCTACGCAAAAGAATAAATGGACACAAATCTGACATTAGAAATGGCAACATCCAGAAACCAGTGGGAGAACACTTCAATCTACCAGGACATTCCATCAAAGACTTAAAGGTCACTGTAGTTCAACAGAAACCTTTCAAAAACAAAATCCAACGGGAATTGGAATTCATATGTAAATTTGACTCTGTCAAGCTGGGACTGAACAGGGACTATGAATGGTTATCTCATTATCAAAAGTAACTGATTTCCTTTACAGAAGCAAACTGATCTCCATATCAGAAGGAACTGTTTGAGAGCTGTATTGTCGAAGGCTTTCACGGCCGGAGAACGATGGTTGTTGTGGGTTTTCCGGGCTGTATTGCCGTGGTCTTGGCAATACCAAGACCATGGCAATACATCCCGGAAAACCCACAACAACCATGTTTGAGAGCTGTTTGCATCTACTCCTCCCTCCCCTCCTCTATATCTGACCAGTTTCTTCTTGCCCTCCATGCATCTGACAAAGAGAACTGTGATTCTCATTTGCTTATGCTACAGTAAAGTTGGTTAGTCTTAAAGGTGCTACTGGACTCTTTGATTTTTCTACTACAGACTAACACGGCTGACTGCTCTGGATCCGGAGGAAATAACAACTCTTATAGATCAGCTCAAATCAGGTAAAGCTACTGGTACAGATGCGATAATCCCAGAGGTGCTGAAAGCTGATCCAGAGTGGTGGGCCCCTCTGCTTGCTTCTCTCTTCACTATGGTAAATAAGACTGGCCAGCTGCCAACTACCTGGACCAGTGCGATAATTGTTCCCATTTACAAAAAGGGTTGTCATCTTAACCCCTCTAACTTCAGACCAATCAGCCTTTTATCCGTTATTGGGAAACTATACGCTAAATTCTTGCAAATTAAGCTCAGCACTTGGATGTCATCTAGTAAAATATTAGGCCCAGAACAGGTGGGGTTTTGCCAGGGGAAGTCAGCTTTGGATAATTGTTTAGTCCTTGCTCATTTGATTAATAAATACACGAGCAGGAAAAGATCTAAACTGTATATTGTCTTTCTGGACCTTAAGTGAGCCTTTGACTCTGTCTCAAGAGAACTTCTCTGGGCAAAGCTCGAGGGGATGTCACTAGATAAGAGGTTATTATCTCTTATCAAAAGACTTTATTTATCAACGTCTTGCCAGGTCAGATGTTCTTCCCTTGGGAGACTCTCACCCAGGATTCTTATTAAGAAGGGGGTTAATCAGGGGTGCATTTTAGCCCCCCATTTGTTTACTCTTTTTTTAAATGATCTTGCCCCTTTTTTGTCACTGGTTGATGGTCACAGTCCTAGACTTGGCTCCGTTTTTATCCCTTTGTTATTATATGCGGATGATGCAGTTCTTCTGTCTTCCTTCCGTGTTGGATTGAATCGTTTATAGAACCGTTGCCTTGAATACTTTGTGACCAACAGACTGGAGCTGAACTATGAAAAATCTAAGGTGTAGGTTCTTCCCAATTCCCGGAAACTGCATAACTGGATTGTCAATGGTAATAGACTTGAACAAGTTAAGCACTTTAAATACCTGGGTGTCTATTTCCAATCCAATGCTACTTGGACCTTCCACCGTAGGATGGCTATTAATACAGCCAAAGTTAATGCTGCAGAGTTAATGCGGCAGCAATATCTCGCTTTTATTTTTCTGATCGAGGTAACCAATATGTGCCTGCTGCTCTTAAAGCCGTCAATGCTAAAATTGGAGCTCAGTTATTGTACGGTGCCCCGCTCTGGATTGATGCTATTGACAATTCAGTTGAATGTGTTCAATCTAACTTTCTGCGTAAGATCATGGGGGTTCCTATGTGTGTTCCATATGCTGCCTTATGCTTAGAGTGTGGTCAGAATTTGTTGGCCAGCAAGGCATAGCTTCACACTATTAAATATTGGTTGAAACTCCATTTTAATTCTGATCTCCCCAGTTATATGTACCATTTATTATCTGAATTTGCCAACTCTAGTTGGTCAGCCTGTATTGAAGCTAAAATAAGTTCCTTGAACTTATCTATGGAATCTTTATCCCTGCTATCTGAGTCTGAGGCCTTCTCAAAAATAAAATCCAGTCTTTTGGGATTAGAGTTACAAACTCACTATAGTTCTGCTAATAGAACTTGCTCTCCCCTAAACTTGGGGATTTTCCCTAATGTAAGTTTCCCAGCAGTATACCTTTACCAACTCCTGGCTCCCAATTTACGTAGAGCCTTTTCTCTGGCCAGATTTAATGTTCTTCATTCGGCCATTTTATCTGGTAGATTTCATGGGATTCCTTATTCTAGCAGATGTTGTCCTTGTTCAATGGAGTGTGTTGAAACTGTTTCCCACGTTCTTCTCCAGTGTCCTTTTTATCTGGTGCCACGCCGGGATCTTCTACATCCTATATCAGCCCAACGTTCAGAGTTTTCTGATGATTTTAAGGTTCAGTTCCTGCTTGACAACCCAGATGGGGAAATAACTGAAATAGTAGCTAAGTTTCTCTACAGTGCCATGGCTCTGTAGAGCTCATACACCCTGACAAGTAATATTCTGTACTGGTTTTGCTGCACTGTTGCCCTGCTCCTATCTGTATTTTAATCTCATTTTGTATGGAGTCTCTGTATTTAAAATTTTATATTTTATATATGCCAGTAAAGGCTTGCTTGACTGACTTGTTGCAGAATCAGCAGAGGAGAAAGGAAGGGGGTATTGGAAAACTTTCCTCATCTGTCTCAAAGCATTTGAGATTGAGTAGCAGATTGTGGTTGATCTACTGCTCACACTTGCCTTGATTTAGAAGATCCCAGAAAGGAAAAGGAATGAGGGAGAAGAAAGCTGCAGGTAGCTTCAGTCTCTCTCATCTTACATTACCTTTTCCATCTTTGCTTGGTTCAATTATATGGGGCTCTTTTTCTACATCTGCCTGGGCCCCTTAAATTCACAATACATTTTGCTTCTGCGTACCCAGAAGAATAATATCTTTAGGTCTTTAAATACATGGTTTCGTTTTGATTTGTTTCTCATATAAAAAATTAATGCATTCTATTTTTCCATCCATTTCCTATTACCACAACTTGCAGTCCAAGAAAATGATTGGTACAGTTGCACAATCTTCTATTTATGTCAACACTCAAGATCAGACAGCATCTAAGGTTTTCTAGTTGATGGTTTCCAACATAAGTATATACAATTTATAAGCTGCAGTTGGAGGTATGGTGGTGATTGTAAGCAAACTGGAATGTGCAGTGGTGATACAGCAAGGTAGTGTGGTATGAGACAATGTAAAGGAATTGGCCAGGGCAACAACGTTGGTGACTGAGGCAGGAATACAACTAGAGAGTTGTAGTTGTAATGGTTAGAATGGTTGGATTTTAGTAAACTCCAGGTCTGAATCTTCACACTACCATGGAAGCTTGGTGGGCATCCTTGTGCCAGTTACATACTTAGCCTAATCTACTTCACAAGTTTGTTGTGAGGATAAAATGGAGGGAACAAGAATGATGTAAGGTGCTTTGGGTCCCCATAGGGAAGAAAGGCATGACATAAATATTAAAGGTGTAGGCATTTTTCCTGTAAGGCAGTAAATAATCTTTATTAGCTCTCCTCTAGAAATATAAATAAAAAGAAAGATTTGGGATACAAAAGAAATCTCAGACAATAAGCTTTCTCCTGTATGAGCAACAACTGAACAAAGATGCCTCTTGCTGAGTGAGGGTCTTCCAGAGAAACATGGAGTTACAGCCATCATTCTAATAGACTTGTCCATTGGCTGTATGCAGGGATAAAAGTCACAGGATGTCTTAAAAAGAGGTTATGGTGGCATAGCATTCAAAACAAAGTGATGTATTCAGAATGCTCACTGCAGTTAACAATATGTGCTGTCTTGGTTAGTGCAGTGTGAAAACGGTATGTTGTAGAGCAATGGGCAAGCTAATTGCGAGAAATTTTACGCTGCAGGGCGTGAGTACTAGGATTACCAGGTCCCCATCCTAAGCCATGAGACTTGTTTGGTCGGGCCTGATAGGGTTGTGGGTACAGTTGTTAACTGGCTGAAGAAAAATAGTCCTCCTGTCCCTTTAGTAAAAGTTTAAGGGGATGTTATTTACCTCTGTACCATGAAAAGCTTCAGGTGCTCATATCCACATATTCAATCTCTATTAAAGGAACAGGGCATTTTTCTCCACGCCTATTGGCAACCCTACTTGGGTGGGGCCTGGTGATACTATTTAATAGTTATATTAATTTTATGTGTATTAAAATATTTATAGTTTTTCTTTTCCCTTGGACTCAAGGCAGCTAACAATGCAACAAGTTGCAAGGACGCAAAACGTAAGTGTCCATTAACAAAATTAAAATTCACAGGTTTTTAAAAATGGTAATACTTCAGCATGCTATTTTGTATGTACCACATGGTATCTACATAGTGACAGTCATGCCTTAGAAATGATGGTCTATTTACCAGACTAAAATTTTTAAATTACCACAGAATTTAACCATGTGTTTACTGTAAAATGTACTCAAGCTTAAATTGCCAATTATTGAATCCCATCTTCAATTTACATACATGCAGAATTTCCCATAAGTATGTACGTGCAGGAATGTTAAAAGAAGCCATATATCTGCAATATGGAACACTCAGCTATCTTGGGAAAATTAATTTTATCACACTAGGAGTCTTTTCTAGACTTAATGAATATACCTGCATTCTTCTCTCAAGTGCTGTTGTTGAGCATAAAACTCTGGTCACTCAAAACGGTTAAAAAAGCTGGATCAGGGAGAGGGTAATTAACCAGTGCCAATTTCTAAAAGGGGAGATGTTGAAGATGCACCTGCTTGCAAATCACTCCAACCTAGAAATTACCCCCTAATAGTTAGGGTTGCCAGTTGATGTTTTAAAAATAAGAAAGCTGCCACCTCTGTGCCAGTATGTCATTTATGGGTACAACCTTTTAGTGACAATGGTTAGCTTTAGGAATTGCCAGAAACTCAGTGGTAAAATCATAGTTTGTCTTATTCCTAGAGCTACCAGTTGTCACTTCCAAGTTGTACCTGGAAGTGACAAAGTGGCTCTGTTGACATCACACACCTCTCATGCCCCCTAACCCTCATGCTAGTTGTCAAGGTTGGCCTGACAACTTTACCTAATGCCAGGTAGATGCAGGTGTATGTGGTTACTGTGTAGAAAAGGAAAAGAAATGTGCCCACATACAGTTTACAGTTTCAATATTTAGAGAGATTATTCTTGGTTCAAATTAATTTAGATTTTCCCAGAAAATTTCTGTAGTAAGAAGTAGTAGGGCTTAATACTGTCTGGTTATTATGTCCCTTCAACTCTTTGGCCTACTGCAGTGAAGAATGCATTTTCCTGTAGAGGGTCTATGATTTAAATTTACCTGAATATTATGGATCTTCAATCCTTTTGGGAGGTCCATGGGAATTTGAATGTGGTTATTGATTGGTAAGAATAATGTTTGTGAGTGTGTAGCTTTAAATGAGCAAACTAGTTTGTTTGCTTTCCAAGGTCAGTGTAGGAGAAGCTGTCATGGGGCTCAGTGAGGTGAGGACGCCTCAGAGGAAGTGAAGCCTTGTGTAACCAGCCAAGCCAGCCCTGATGCAGCTGAAGCCGGTAATCAGGAGGAACAGCTGCTGGCAGATCAGAGTCCATGGCCAGCAGCTGAGCCAGCAGCCCAAACACCCTGCAGCCAAAACACCACCGGTGAAGCCCAGCCAGCAGTTACCCAAAGCAGCTGAGCCAGCAGCACCAATGCCCTCCAGTTCCACTACCACTGGTGAAGCACTGCCAAGGACACCCAAACCCCCAGCTTTACCCAGAGAGTGCCGTAGACAGAAGCAGCGAGTGGAGCTGCAGGAGAGGCGGCAAAGTGTACACCTCCTGGCCAGACACCAGCTGCTTGTGGAGAGTGATGAAGAAGCAAGCACAGGATTGCTGGGATTGCTCCCCAGCAGCTGGCTGCCAGCCCAGCCTACCTATAAAACCCTGCCACAGACAACCAGGAAGTGTGGAAGCAATAGTTGGTTGTTGTGGGTTTTCCGGGCTGTATTGCCGTGGTCTTGGCATTGTAGTTCCTGACGTTTCGCCAGCAGCTGTGGCTGGCATCTTCAGAGGTGTAGCACCAAAAGACAGAGATCTCTCAGGGTGCTACACCCTTTTGGTGCTACACCTCTGAAGATGCCAGCCACAGCTGCTGGCGAAACGTCAGGAACTACAATGCCAAGACCACGGCAATACAGCCCGGAAAACCCACAACAACCATCGTTCTCCGGCCGTGAAAGCCTTCGACAATACATGTGGAAGCAATACATTGGAATCCTGTTCCTGCTGCAACCACTCTGCTGAACCTTGCTCTGTCCTTGCCTTGCCATGTGACCACCAGACCGTGCCTTGACCCTGCTTCTGGATAGTCCTTGCTCTGACTGGTAACTGACCTATGGACCTCTTGACTTGGATTCTGGACTTTGGACTTGAAACTCTCACCTGGCTTTGAACTCGCGCACCGACTTTGGACTGGACTCAGACTATCCTGCCTGTGGTGACCTGGCCCACGACAGAAGCCTCGGTAAAGTCTTGTATGTGTTGTTGGTTGTAGTCTCTCAGTGTGTGTAGTAGTGTTATCTGTAAGTGCTCTCTTATATCTGGAAACATTAAGCAGATTGATTGTTGAAATTTCTGGAGTCTCCTTTTTGCTGGCTGTAGGGCAGGACTGAAAGGCAATATTCTGAAGCAGGCTAGTGAAGCTTACCTGTACTCCCGAGAGGATACATGGATAAAATTTTGCACATGCTCAGAAGCCTTTCACACAGGCAAGTTAACAGCAAGATGTTCTGTGATTAATGATTAAAACTAGATACCAGGCTGAGTGAAACTTGGCATTCATTTTTCTGCTCTTTTGTGGTGCCCCCCTCCCATGGCTCCTCCTATTGCTTAGGCAAGTTACCCACTGCAAACTGAGGTGGTGAATTCTGCGTAGAATAAATGTCACTCCAGTTTTCTGCCCAGTGTTCTCACATTAAATGAGGACAGAAAATATTGCACAGTGAAGCAACAAAAACCTCAGATACTTCTTATTCATTGGTTCATTTGGGGAGACATCTTGAGTTCAGGGCAGAATACTTGGTCTTCCATTTTATTCTCGCAACCACCCTGTGGGGTAGTTTAGGCCAAGTTAGTATGATTGATCCTATTCTCAGTGTAGTTCATGGGAGAGTATGAATTTGATTCCTCTCCACCTTTTCTTTGCTCTCCCTTTTACCAAGTCGCTGAATGTTTAAGGGAGAGAGAGTTAGAAATTTAAACAAACTTGAAGCAGGTCGATATTTGGGAGACGTAGCCATTCTCCTTCAGTGGGGGAAACATCGAAATTGGTTAGGTCAGGCCTCCTCTTATTCCAGGCAGAACTATGCAAATTTGTTTCTCTCAGGGACAGAGAGAGAGAGAGAGTCCCTCCAGTTTGAATAGCCCTGCCGCTCCAGGAGGACGTTAGAGTCTAGCTCTACCTATTCAGGGTGCGGAGTTTTTCTCTATACACATGAGTTTCCATGATAAAATACCCCAACAGAATCAAGTAGTTGTATCATGAGTATTATGACACCTGGGAGCCTGGCTAGACATTCAATGGGTAGGAGCTTTCTTGCCATTAGAAACGCAGGCAAAGAAAACAAACTTGTTTTTTGTGACAACAGGTCTAGTTACCTGGGCAGAATCACAAGCATGATCCTTACAATTAGACTCTGTTTTCTGTTTTTAGAAATCATCATCCAGTAAAACAGAGTTTTCCTCTCGGTCAACCCCCACATTTCATAGTGACAATCGGGGCTCATTTCGAGGGGGAGAGCACAGGAACGCAGTTCCAGTAGTTCCCCAAAGAGGTCACATGTCAAGGCCTCTGACGGGTGGTGGATCACTCTCCCACTCAGCAGCAGCCCCATACTAACCATTTTGGGCCCCTTTTCAGCCATTTTCAGCCCCTTTTTGCCATTTTGGGCCCAATTTCGGCCCCGAGTGGCCAGGATTGGGTCCAAAACAGCCAGGATAGGTGATGTCAGGGGGTGTGGCATATGCAAATCAGTTATGCCAATGACACTGCTGGTGATGGCAGGGGGCGTGGCATATGCTAATGAGTTATGCTAATGAGTTCCTCCAGCTCTTTTTCTATGAAATAACTCCTGGTGACAATAGATGCCAGCTTAGGGGAATGGAGAACTCTCTGCCCAGGCACAGTAGTGCTAGGAGAACGTGTCTTTAAAAGAAATGCAAACAGTGTATAATGGCTCAAAACCAGAACAGTAAGGCTGACTTTATTAGTTTGTTCTCAATCAGCCCAGATCCTTAAAGGAGCAGAGTAGCACTAGCTGCATCTTAGGACCCAACATAGCCAGGAGATGTATAAAACTTGGGCGGACTACTTGACTGGCAAGATGTGAACCATACAGTTTGGTCCCTAAACAACCAAGTGTTCCAAGACATCACCAAAATCTTTGGGGTACCAGTGATGGAATTCTATTTTGACATCGGCCAAAGACAGGAAAGTGCAAAAATTCCTGTCCAGGGTCATTGAGGTGAAGGTAGAAGTAATAGACTCCTTATACTGCACCTGCCCCAAGGGCTTGCCTTAGACTTTTTCTCCACTGACTGATTCTCAGCTGGGTGCTGACCAGAAGGTGACAAGAAAAGGAGGACTTCTCTTCACTAGTTATATACTGGATAGAAGGCCTTGTTTTTTCTCCAAACTGATACAAATGTCGATAAGGGTCCCATAAAAACTACTGATCAGATATGACCTGTTTGTGGCTAAGGCCCCTCTTTGCTTCACTTGGACCTTTTGAGGTATATACCTCTACATATGGACAGCCTTCTGTAATGGAACAGAATATCAGGATAATAATCAGTTGGAATTCATCTAGGCAGGATATCATTGCCTTTCTTGCATACAAATACATCAATTAATACCTAAAGAGAACAGTGTAGCCAGTGCCATCAGGTCAATACAGATTTCCAGCATGGAGTCTGTCAAAAGTTTTTGCACAAAACAAAACAAAAACATCCTTGGAACCTTAAGCTCCATAGACTTGAAAGCTCTGTCTGGGAAAGTAGCCTTCCTAGTCATCATAATTTCGACATGGAAAGTTTCAGAGTTAAGGGCATAAGGAAGGACCTCTGTACCTTCCAAGACAGGAATTGGTGGTACTAAGAACGGATCCCTTTCTTTTAAAAATAACTATAGCATTCTGGATAAAAATGTGCTTACACAGACCTTCAGGTACAAGGTCTTAGGGCATCCAGTGGGATCACAGCCCATTCCAACAGAGTATAGGCTATATCTGCCATTACTAGGGCTCCTGTTGTGGAATTCAGTAAAGGGGCAACAGAGTTGTCCTTGCCGCCTTTTGTAAAACACTATAGACAATGTACCCTCTAAGCTGTGCAGATTAGAGCTAAAAATCTACTTTGTGAGCCGAAACAACAACTTGCATTAAAGTTTTGAGTGCACTTCCTTTAAAAAAAAATTCAGTCTACAAAATACAAAGAAACTACAAACTACTTTAATTTGTATTGTTTCTCACTTAGAAGCAACAATTGAAGCAGTCATTCATACATGGATTCTAAATATCAAATTAAATTACTTTTCAGGTAAAGTTATTTTCTCCTTCCCAACTGTTTGATATATAAATATAAATATATCTGAGAACATGTGCTAGGGTCTGCATCCCATCCTGGGCACATGTTAGCCTTCTCTATTCCAACAAGATTGCAGCAGGTAGGTGGAGAGATTTACAGTATAATTCTGTACAAAGTTACTCCAGTTTAAGCCCATTGATTTCTAGCCTCTGTAGAATCCAGAACCAAAAACCATGTAATACATTTTGATTACAATCAAAACAAATTAACAATAAAAACCAGTTGTCCAAGACCATCTAGCCTCATTAAGTGAAAGGACCACAAAAATCAGAATATACTTCTGTATAAAAATGGATATGTTCATGCTGATTGCAAAGGGGTAGCTGTGTTAGTCCATTGCTGCAAAATAAAGCAGGCACCCAGTGGCGCCTTAAAAGACGAGCACATTTTTTTTCAAGATGAGCTTTTGTGAGTCAGTGCTGACTTCTTTAGATATGTATGGAAATCAACCTGAGAATCGTTCTTATGTTTTCTTTTCCCCACATAATGAATCTGCACTTGAAAGATTCATGACAGAATTCATCCTTGATATTAATCCCTGCCTCACCCAATCTGCCCTGTAAGAAGGATTCTAAGTTTGATTTCTGCATCTGAAAAAGTGAGCAGTGACTCGCAAAAGCTCATGCTGAAATAAAAGTCCTTAAGGTACCACGGGACTTGTTTTACATTCCTGGCTTTCTTGTGGTTCAGGTGTGATTCTGACTGGATTTCTCAGCTCAGGCAGTTAGCCATTACCCTGTACCAGTGCCTGGAAATCTGACACCATAGAACATTTGGGACAATTGTGCTTTAGACAATTACAAAATACATAAAAGTTGTCCTAATTCAGTATCTCTCATAGACTTCTATTCTCCATATCACAAAGAAAATGTGGCTCATCTACCCCTTTCATTTTAGACAGCTCAGGAATGGCAAACCTGGCACTTTAGTAACTTTGTGCATGCAACTTAATAGCCTGAAGTCCATTTGCCTGTTTTCTGGGGCAAATAAACAAGATCTGTACAGTGTTGCAGCTCAGAGGGACAGGACGTGCAAATACAGAATTGCAGGCTTTGATTTTTCTTTAGAATTTTTATATACCACCTGTATAGAGAGCTGCTTGAGGGGGCTCACAAACAGAAAACAACATAATTTTTAAGAAGTCAGAATGATAGGAGGAAACATTTCTAGAATGCTTCGATCAATCATCATTAGGATACTCTAATGGGTCCATCAGCAGGTTGTAAGCCAGTTAACACGAACAAGATCAAAACCTAAACCTGGGGAATTGGCCAGTAACCCCTGGTTTTGGACAAAGTGAAAGAGGCACCAAAAGAGGCACCAAAAGTGTTTCAGTTTGATAGCTGTCTTGGTCTGCAGTAGAATAGCATGATTAGAGTCCAGTAGCACCTTAGAGACCAACAAGATTTTCAGGGTTATAAGCTTTTGAGAATCAAAGCTCCCTTTTTCTTCGTATCTGAAGAAGAGAGCTTTGACTCTTGAAAGCTCATATTCTGAAAATCTTGTTGGTCTCGAAGGTGCCACTGGACTCAAACCCTGCAAAATCTTTAAGGGTTCCTGTTTAATTCTGCACCTGCAGACTCCCCTGGGAACAAGGAAGCCTTCCCTTGGTTTCTGCTGCAGGAAAGAAGGCAAGTCAGGCACAGCTGCCCCTGGAGGCTCACTTTAGCTTCAGATCCAGATTTGGAATGTGGAGCGAAGAGCTGTGATCCTGTAAAAAAAAGGCGGCTTAAAAAATGAAAATGAGAGAGTCAAGCTGGAGCCAGCTCCAAAGCAGCCACACTAAAATAAACCCCCAACAGTGCGATCCTAAGCAGAGTTACTCTGGTCTACGTCCATTGATTTCATTTTAGATGGAGACACGCAGCTTGCCGAGACAGGGCAGCCAGATCTGGTTCTTGGCTGAGTCTACATTTCAGGCTGTAAAAGCCAGTTTGGAAGAGGCCTCAAAAAGGAAGCCTCATCAACGGCGAAGAACCAGCTTCCTTCAGCACCGCAATGGTCTTCTCCTCATCTGGCTGTCGACGGGCACGATGAGCACCTGGCCCAGCCCCCCATCCTCCTTCCCCAGCCAGGAAGGAAGGAGAGAAGCTGGACAAGGCTCCATCCCTGCTTCATCCCTGTTGGTCCCGCCTGCTGGTGCCAGCTGAGTGGAGGGCGGGGCTGCCTGAGAGTTAGTACCTGTGAGCTACAGCTGAGAATCTGTAAACGGTGGAGTCAGAATCTGTGACATTAAAACACCCCAAAATTCTGTAGAAGCTGCTGTTGGGAGACAAGTCTCCAACAGAAGTTGGAAAAATAATAAAAGTCTTCTCCCACCCAGTCTAAGCTTGGTTACGTAACCAGTTAGGATGCCTTCCCCCACTGAAGGAGAATGAAACATTGGAAAGAATTTACTGAAGATTTCTTCAGTTGGGCAAATACGTCCAAATTGCCCTCCCCTGTGTTTAGAAGAAGTTACAATTTGGGGGTTAAGATATGGAATTATCCATTAACTTGTCATAGCACAGTTCATATGTTAAATTTACAAAAAGAGAGAGACAGTGATCATATAGAGCTAGGAGATTTTATATCTGGAGGGACTCTCTCACTCTGTCCCTGAGAGGCATATACAAATTTGCATAGCCCTGCCTGGAGCGAGAGGAGACGTGACTTAACCAGTTTGGATGCCTTCGCCCCACTGATGAGAAGAAACCTTTTTTTCAATGTTTCATTCAGCCCCTTTGGTGATGCCACTGATTTCTTTTTACTATATTGATTTTAAAAAGAACCAAACAGCGCAATCATACTTGTTTGCAAAGAGAATAATATACAGGGTGATATGCCACCCAGAAGTTTATCATTCCAGAATCTAGGTAACTAAAAGATAAAAAACTGGGTGGTTTTTATTTAGAACAAACTAATTTTGAAAAATTGTTATATACCTCTGATGATAAATTGATAAAAACATGTATGTATATTTAATGCAAATTAATATGAAACATGAAGTAGTTAAAGAATGCATGACTAAATGGTCACAAAATATAGGCTATAATATTGATTTAGCAAAATGGACTAAATTATGGAAAGTAAATATTAAAATAACTAAATCGGTTACTTTTAAAGAGAACTTGTATAAGTTGTTTTACAGATGGTATCTAACACCAGATTGGCTAAAATGTATAAGAATATGTGAAATGGATGCTGGAAATGTGGGAAACATACAGGAACATTTTATCACATGTGGACTTGTCAAGATATACATAAATTTTGGGTAATGGCGTATACAATGTTCCAAACAGTTTTACAGATCCCAATACCTTTTAAACATGATCTGTTTTTGTTTAATTGCATTCCAGATGAATTTAGTAAGGACCAGAAATATTTCATAATACATGCAGTAACGGCAGCGAGAATCCTATTAGCATATTATTGGAAACGTCAAATAATGCCTACTCAAGAAGAACTAGAGGCGAAGATTATGGAGAGTGCTGAAATGGACAAATTGACCTCAATATTGAAAGGGCAAAGGGAAGAGGACTTTGTTGGGCCCTGGACTCCATTCTATGATTGGATTAAAAATAAGCACAAAGACTTGAGTGTATTAAGAATATAAAGGCTTGAACATAATTTGTGTTCATCATCACAGCCTACCTATTTGCAATATCAAATGATATGTAGAGTAATGTTGTAAGCAGGCTAACTAGCGTGTTTGTTGATCTTCCCCTTTTATCCACTTTCCCTTCCCATGCCCCTCTTTGTCCTGACCTTGGTAAAATTCAATTATATATAATCAATGTTTAACAAACTTGTGTGAGTGTGACTTCTCATGATTTCCTAAAATATATAGATTTTATTAGAAATGTTATGGGTCGGATTTATGTCAATACTTCACATTACATATTTTCTGTTATATATAATTATATATTTTGCAACGAATTAATTCCTACTCATCATTTTTCACAATATTCAAAAAATACATTTTTAAAAATTGAATGGGATGTTATACCCTGTCATTTCCTCGATTATTCCTTATAGAAGGATAAGTCCAAAATAAATGGAAGTGATCAGCAATTGTCAGAGCATATCTGTTTTAATCTCAAAGACACAAAATAGCATCACATTTGGATGTTATAAAAAATGAATGTGACAATGATTAAATTTTTAGATCTAGCCATAACCACCATGATCATCCTTCCAATAAGGATTTCTTGCCAAATTGTCAATTTCTCATTTATAATTTTATCTCCTCATGCCTAATCTTAACAGTTGAATGTATGGGATACTAATAATTTTTTCATAAATAAAAAGTATATTTGCAAAGTACACACTGTCTACTTTGTTTGAAAAACAACTGAAAAAGGAGAGACCTAACATCGCATGTTATTAGTCATATCCTGAAAAACGATCCTCCTGTTAAAAAAGGTCAAATCTGATAGTGTAGATAAATTATGTTGGTAGGAAATGGACACATCCCTGCAGCAACTTTGTAGAAGACTGTTCATTATAAAAAAGAGGAAAGAGCCTGGACTTAGCTTATATTTAAATTTATGTCAAACTTCTAAAATAGGCTTATTACAGATAATAAAGCATTCAACACTTAACTCTTCTCTTAGGTATCATTATACAAGTAAAAGGGAACAAATCTTTAATGTTAAATACTTTCTGGTTGCACTGGGTGATAGTCAAACTTTACTTCTGGACAGGTAAATCAATGTCCCCTTCAAGTTTATGCTTATGCGTAGCCAGTTAATTCTTGAGGGGTTACATACAATTTGAGTATCCATTTCTAGATCTTACTCTCCTTTTAACAATACAAAAATAATTTTGTGGATCAGTCCCTGCATCCATCTAGTTCTTACACTTTCCAACAGGGCCCAAACAGACACTTCTGGAAAGTCTATATGCAATGCATGGTCAACTCCCCCCAAACTGGTATTGAGTCACTTTGACCCCTATTGATTTTCTTGCATTATCCTGGCTAATTGCTGACAGAAATAGCCTTCATGAATATGTCTATTCCCTTTGAAAAGCTATCTAAGCCAGTGCCGTTTACCATTTGTTGTGGAAGCCAATTCCATATGTTAATTAGGCACTGTGATATGAAGTATTTTGTTTTTGGTTTGTCTTGTATTTACAGCCCCTCAGTTTCATTGGGTGACTGAATTTTAAAGATCTGAGAGAAGTTGAAAATACTATCCCCTTTGTCACATAAATAATTTTGTAAGCTTTTCTCAGAGGCAAGGTGCTTCAGCGTCTTGATCCTTTCGGTTTCTCCATTCTTCACCTTTTGTATAATGCACCTTTTGAAATGGGGCGGCAAGAACTGTTTGCAGTATTTTATGTACAGCTACACTAGTGACATATTTGAAGACTCAACTGGCGGTTTTATTTTAGGTTTCTTTCCTAGTAATCCAGGTATGGAACTGGCCTTTTTCACTGCCATCACAGAATGAGCTGACATTTCCAACCCACCATAACCCCAAGATTTCATGCCCGGTTAGTCACTATTGGAGTAAATGTGATGTTAGGAGGTTTTGTGCCAGTGTGCTTCACTTTATGCTTGCAATGAAATTCATTTACCATTTTTCAGGTGGGTAGCTATGTTGGTCTGCAGTAGAAGAGCAAGATTCAAGTCATCTTTTTTTTTAGTAAAGATTTTATTCTTATGTCTTCTTTTTAAATAGAAAGTGCATAGAAACCTATACAAGCACTACATTTGGTTTAAACTAACATAAAAATATATTCAAAGTATATAACAGCACAACTAAATAATATAATAGCTCTCTTCCCCTCTCCATAGTTGCGTATACCTAGACTTTAATGCCAATCTCTTTTGTATTTTATCTCTATAATATAATTGCCTTAATTTATCTTAGTTTTAACCTAAATAATCAACAAAATCAATTTTTTCAGAATTCTGATATTGGTCTATTGTGCACATAAGTTAATTTATCCATTGATGCTTATTCATAATCCTGTCTGTCTACTCAGGCATGTCAGGGTACGAATCTGTTTCCCATTTTGCTGCGTAAAGAACTGTTTTCCATTTTGTTGTGTATAGTATGGCTGTCACCATATACTGGAAGAGATCTTTCTGTTCATTGTCGGTCTTCATGTGCAGTTCCACATGGGACTGTGCATGAGCAGGGCCTGCCGAATGACATGGTTATACAACTTTAAATTCTAGTAATGGGCACCAGTCTCCCTAGAGCGCACACGTGAGCATTTCCCACCCCAAAACACCCACCTTCTGCAGAGATGCTGCCCATTACCCTCAGTTCCTCTTTTGCCACCAGACGGAGAGGTTCTACAGTGTGCGTTGCAGCTTGCGGTCAGCATTTTCTCTTTCTCCCATAGCGATCGGAGCTTGGGCAAGCGTGAAATGGCAGAGAAAGCATTATTTAAAGGGTGCACTAAGTGTTCCTCGAAGATGACTGGGATGATGGTTGTTGTGGGTTTTCCGGGCTGTATTGCCGTGGTCTTGGCATTGTAGTTCCTGACGTTTCGCCAGCAGCTGTGGCTGGCATCTTCAGAGGTGTAGCACCAAAAGACAGTGACACTGAGACACTGAGAGATCTCTGTCTTTTGGTGCTACACCTCTGAAGATGCCAGCCACAGCTGCTGGCGAAACGTCAGGAACTACAATGCCAAGACCATGGCAATACAGCCCGGAAAACCCACAACAACCATCGTTCTCCGGCTGTGAAAGCCTTCGACAATACATGACTGGGATGGATGGCCATGATCTCTGTCTGGCCTGCCTGGGAGAGGGGCACATTGTTCTGCCAAAGGTTTACTTCTAAGGCATGGGCTGAAAGGGCTAATAAACTTAAGGACTTATTGTGGAAAGGGGTGCTCTCTCCACCCCCTAGTCCTGCTACGGAGGCAGCAAAATCTTCCACCCTGTCAGAGTTGGCTGTGTGCTCGGATCTGAACCCATCGGAACTGTCAACATCAGGGATGGCCACTCCACTGGATTTGAAGTCCCATCGAAAACACCACCCAACCCCAGACGCAACTCTAGTGACGGAATCATCGACCGAAGCGGACCAGAGCACCTTGTCCATGCCCTTGCCACCGGCATTGGAGGCTCAGAAAATGACGGAGGGCCATCGGAGCCGTCACTCCCACCCGTCCTTACTCTTCCCAAGTCAATCAGAACCAGTTAGGTCTGCCTCGAAGCACCGCTCTTCATCGACCTCTGGAGTGGATACGAGTGTCTCCTCAGAACTGTTTGTTGGGCCATCCAATGAGAGGCTCACAGTTGAAGGAGTTGGCCGCACCACCGGCTAAAAAGGCATGCTCTGGGTCGGAACAGAGCCTGAAAAAGAGGGAGACGGCCAAGCACCTATGTGATGTTGATGCAGTGCTGGGGGTACAGGCGGTAGAGACCCCGAAGACTCCTTTCTTACATTCTGGCCCTCGATCAGGTGAGAGTTCAGAGGAGGAAGGCAAGCTCCTCAGGATCTCCCTGTACAGACTAAGCAGGGATGGGGGGGGGAGGATCGCAACCACCCATGCTGCTCCCACAAGCACTCACCGTGGTTCCGGCAGAACAATCCATCTCCCTACAGAGTCGACCTGGGTGAACTGTATGAAACAGGGTCTACCTCTTCTGCCTGTGAGGAAGTTAACGCTTCTAAAAGACATAGGAATCCATACTTTATGCCGAAGACTTCAATGGCGTTTCAGTTGCCAGCTCTGACATCGGAACCGTCTCAAGAGAAAGGAAGCTTTAGTGTGCTTTCTGACACCTCCCCAGAGGAGACCCTGGCTCCTGATTGTTGTGTTCCTTTGGCAGATGAATTTAAGTTGTATATGGAGCAGATGCTCCGAATGGCTAAGGCAATGGACATTGATGTCTCTGCTGCTGAGCCTAAGCCAACAGATAAAATCCTCCAGCACATATACTTGGGGAATCCTGTGAATGTCGCATTCCCCATTATGGAGGGGTTTGTAGAGATGATTAATGGTCTGTACGAGAAACCAGCTTCCTTACCTCTTACATCGAAGAAAGTCAAAGGACTCTATAGGACTAGGGAGGACGTATGCACTTTCTTGTTTAGCCATCCTCCTCCATCATCTCTCATTACGGAAGAGATGCAATCCAGGCACAAGCATGGGCCCCAATCTACCCCTGCAGATAAAGAAAGCAAGAAGTTGGATGGACTTGGGAAGAAAGTTTGCACCTCTGCAGCTTTAAATGTCAAGATTGCTAATTACATTGCGATCATGGGCACATATCAGTTATATCTGTGGAACAGGATGGCATCCCTCAGTGATAAGCTACCCATAGATCAATGAGCCATAGTCAAGATCATCCAGGAGGAGGCCTTAAAACTTGCAAAGCAGCAATTCAGTGCAGGGAGAAATGTGGCTGATTCCTCCACAAGGACTCTTGCTTCTGCAGTCGTCCTTTGCAGACATGCCTGGTTGCGCACCACAGTCCTATCTGTGGAGGCGAGAGGGAAAGTGGAAGACCTTACGTTCGAGGGCCAGTCTTTGTTCTTAGTCAAAACTGACGAATATCTGTCTCAAAAAAAGAAAGGCAAATGGTGAAGCAGCAGCTGGGCCAGTTTCAACCTTATTGTCACCAGTTCAAGCAGCAGCAGCAGCCCTATAGGACCCATTTTTTTAGACATCAGCCATACCAGTATCCACAGAGTCGTCAGCCTTACCAACATAATGCCTACCAGAGGCGCAGGTCGACGCAAAAGCATAGGCAGGGCCAAGGTTCTTCTAATCCCAAGGACATGGCTCAACTGGGCAAAGAATTCTGACTAGAATTGAATCCTCCAATAGTATTCGGGGATAAGCTGTTTTCCTGTTGGAATGACAGGCACTTACCTCCGATGTTTGAGTTTTGAGTATTATTGCTGAAGGTTATGAAGTTGAGTTTAAACGTTTGCTGACTCTGAGTCTCCCTTTTGTCCTTAGACATACCTCGTCCCCTGAGTTGGTTAAAGAGCTTGACTCACTAATTGAGAAAGGAACTGTTCAATGCGTATCTACGCATGAGTCCAGATGGCGTTTTTACTCCAGATTTTTTCTGGTGCAAAAAAAGGACCGGGGGGGTTGAGACTGATATTGCATCTGAGGGGGTTGAATGAATCAGTGGGTGTTAGAAAATTTAAGGTGGTCACCCTTCAGGCAGTCCTTCAGTTGCTTCCTCCTGGGTCTTGGTTTGCAGTTGTGGTCTTAAAAGACACGTACTGTCATGTGTCCATTCACCCTTCTCATAGGAAATTTCTGCGGTTCTCCCTTGATGGGGAGAACTACCAGTATCAAGTGCTTCCCTTTGGGCTAGGTACAGCGCCCAGAGTTTTTACTAAGTGCATGGCACCAGTTGTGGCATACCTAAGAACGGACGGCTGCTTCATCTATCCTTACCTGGACGACTGGCTGGCCTTGGCACTCTCCAGGGAGGACCTGTTAAGGCAGGTGGAGCTCATTGTGGGGACTCGCTTGAGACAGCCTTATCATAAATTTTAAGACGTCCAGTCTCGTCCCAGCCAGGAAGGTCCAGTTCATTGGTGCGGTTCTGGATGGCTCAGTGAATAAAGCTTTCCTTCCCCTAGAAAGAGCAAGAAAGATACAAGGTCTCATATGGCTTTTCACTAGGCAGAGGTTCCAGCTGGCTGTTACCATCCAGGCATTGTTGGGCTTTATGGCCACCACCTCTGCGGTGGTATCCTTTGCCCGACTGCATATGAGGGAACTCCAGTTGTGGTTCTTATCAGTCTATTGCCCTGCAGTTCACTCTCAAAGGAAGAAGTTTACTATACCCAGGGCAGTGCTTAAGTCATTAGACTGGTGGACCCATAACTCTGATTTACAATCAGGCATGAATTTTGGATCGTCCAACATAGACTTGTCCATTACCATGGATGCATCTACATCTGGATGGGGTCCTGCTGTGGTGACAGGCTTGCGCATGGGTTGTGGTCTGAGACGGAAAAAGAGTTCCATTGTACTAGAAGTTTGGGCTGTACGTTACAACCTTACCTCATTTGTAGATATAGTGGCGAAGAAGACTGTGCAGGTACTCACCAACAATTCCACAGCAATGTTCTATATGAACAAACAGGGCGGAATGACGTCCAAGATGCTGTGCAAAGAGGCTATTCGACTGTGGGAGTGGGACATCGAGAAAGCCATCTTCCTGCAGGCGGTCGACATCCCTGGGGTGAACAATGTCGTTGCAGATACCTTAAGCAGAATTGGTTTGGATCAACACGAATGGTCCGTAAAAGAAACACACACAGTTCAGATCTTTCTGTTGTGGGGCTTCCCAGATATAGATCTATTTGCCATGGCAGAAAACAGGAAGGTCCCCCTGTTCTGCTCCAGGGCAGGATTAGTCCCAGAGTCTCTAAGAGATGCATTTCAGATCAGATGGTCAGGGGCTCTTTTCTATGTATTCCCCTGATCCCCCTCATAGCGAGGATGGTCAGCAAAGTACAGACAGACAGGACCAATGTGATATTAGTGACCCCTTTCTGGCTATGACAGCCACGGTTCCATCAGCTGACACAGCTTTCCAACAACACATTCCTGCACCTGCCACTGACTCCGGATCTGCTCACCTTCAAGGGAGTCTGGCACCATGATCTGGACAGGCTCAAGCTTACAGTTTGGCGGATTCTTCAGTAGGAGACTTTACTGAAGGTGTAGCGGAGGTGTTACTTAATGAGAGGAAACTTATCATTAGGAGGTCCTATTCGTACAAGTAGGGGAAGTTCACAGAGTGGGCATGGGGTAAGGGGGTAGACCCATATGAGTGCCTGGTGTCCACTGTTTTAGAGTTCTTGTTACACCTGAAACATGAAGGAGTCTCTAATTTGTCCATTAAGATCTATCTGGTGGCTGTGTCATCATTTCATGCCCCAGTGGATAAAACGACTATTTTCTCCCACTACAGAGCTAAACTTTTTCTCAAAGAGTTGCAGAACATGTTTCCTCCTGTAACAAAAATTGTTCCACAATGGTCCCTACAATTAGTGTTGGCCAAGTTGATGTACCCACCTTTTGAACTGTTGGCTACTTGCCACCTGAGATTCTTTACTATGAAGGTGGTCTTTCTGGTGGCTATCACATCTACGAGGAGAGTGGGTGAATTGGCGGTTCTCCATGTTGATACACTCTTTCTGAAAGTATACAAAGAAAAGGTAATGCTGAGACCCAGTTTAGAGTTCTTACCAAAGGTAGTCACTAAATTCCACATCTCATAGGAAATTATACTGCCGGTGTTTTTTTCCACTCCTGACGTCTGAAGCGGAGTGGAAGCTACATTCTCTGGACATTCGTAGGGCATTGTTTTTTTTACTTGGACCGACTGAAGCCTTTCCAAAAGGATGACCAATTGTTTTTGTTATGCTGGACCTAAAAACTGAAAGGCAGCCACCTCACAATCCATTGCCCAGTGGGTTATTCAAGCGATTAAGACATGTTATAGGCAGCCTAACGTACCTTGTCCGCTGGGACTTCACGCTCATTCCACCAGGTCGCAGGCATCATCGGCTGCACTGCTGAGATGTGTGCCTATACAGGACATTTGTTGAGCAGCCACGTGGACGTCTCCGGACACGTTCATCAGGCATTATGCCCTGGATGTAGACAGCAGAAAGGAGGCCATGGTGGAGCAAGCAGTGCTCCAGTCTTTGTTCCAGTGAGAATCTGCCCTCCTCCATGGTAAGTGGCTTGGTAACCTCCCATGTGGAACTGCACATGAAGACAGACAATGAAAACAGTGTTGCACTTACCTGTAACTGTTGTTCATTGAGATCTTCTGTGTAGGTATTTATATTATGTAAATTATAGTAAGCTAAAATTTAAATGATTGCCTGGATATTTTAAGTTTATATTGTTGCCAAATAATTATGCTTTTAGGACTGATCAATTTTATTTTATTTTATTTAAAGATTGGTTTATTAAGTACATTTCTAAAGGTGGTGATTTGTTGAAATATGTACCTTTTAAATATTTATTTTAAAATGGTGTGTGTGTTGCTGATGTGGAATCATGTAATTTTGAATTGATTTCGAGAATGTGATGGCCTCTGGCTAATAAACTGTGTTGTTGAGGTCTTCTGTGCAGGAACACATGCCCTCCCTCCTACCCCGCTGCGATACTGTCTTCTGAAGGGAGTCCGGCGGCTCAGGAGAAACTGAGGTTAATGGGCACCATCTCCACAGAGGGCAGGAATTTTTGGGCAGGAAACGCTCGCACGTGCGCTCAGACAAGACTGGTGCCCATTAGTAGAATTTAAAGCTGTATAACCATGCTGTTCGGCAGGCCTGCACATGTGTAGTCCCAAGTGTTCCTGCACAGAAGATCTCAATGAACAACAGTTACAGGTAAGTGCAACACTGTTTTCTTTTGTAACTTTATTTGGTAAAATATTTAGTTGCATATTTTTTGGTTGCAGCTCAAACCTGAGCTTGAGAATCTTCTGCATCTCTTCATCTATCTTTATCCAATAACTTAGTGCTTCCTTTCGTGTCCACCACATGAGATATAATGTTGCATCTGTACATTGACTTTTTCAACACTGTCCACTGTAGTCCTTAATACTTCTCATAACATCTTTGGGCATAGTATATCATCTAAAGAATATTTTGTACCAATTCTCTCTTAACAACTGGCAATCTGTAAATTTAATATCTTTGGTCCATAGATCTTCCCATTGATTCATGGAGATGGTTTCTCTGAAGTTTTTCATCCATTTCAATGTAAGTTTTCAACTTATTCCATTTCTGTGTGGTGTTGCAGTAGAGTTTTATAAATTTTTCCTAATAAATGCTTCAAGTCACCACTTATTAGTAATTGGAATTCTGTTTTGTTGTTGTTGTTGTTGTTGTTTTGCCACCTTCTTTGAGAGTAAGTTGTTTGAACTTAGGTAATATTTGATGATACATCAACCATGTAATGTTTTTCCTTTGAGCTTGGATTTCTTGCCAGATTTTCACATTGCCTTGCTTATCTGTTATAAATTCATAGCTGAACTGATCAATTCTATTTCTAGTAGTGGCATAACAAGCGTTTATTGGCAACGTCAGTTGCGAGATTGGTGGGCTCAATCTGTTACTGCACTGAAACCATATTTTAAGTGGTCCACCTCTTAGTATATGAACACTGTCTTGCTTTTGAATTGATTTTAATGATTTCATAAGCCATAAATAATTATGAATATCCTCTTTAGCATCAGTTGTCTCCAGTTTGATGTCTCTTCTACTCAGATTTATAATCCAATCGGTTATTCAAACCAATGCCGCTGTCTGGCGGTACAATTTAATATTTGGTACTACCAAGCTTTGTTTTTTTCTCATCTTGTAATGCTTTAAATCTTATTCTTGGTTTCTTCTCTTTCTATATAAATTTTAATTACTTTCTTTTTTTTTTTTTTTTTTTTATTTTTTTTTTTTTTTTAAACACTACACAAAACTATCACAAGGAAAGGGGAGAGGGAAGGGACAAAGGGGGGGTGGAAAAAGAAAAGGGGGGGAATGAACTACAAACACTAAACACTACACTTCAATGTTTCCCTTCATACTGTCAATACAAAAATAGCTCCATAAAATAATGATGGAGTGGTTAATCATACAGAGAATAAACATTTCAAATTCTGGTTAAACTTTCCTCCCCCTTCTAGGTCCCGGACGCAATTCTCTCTGTGCAACTGCTGTTGCGATGCTCTCCTCCTCCCCCCCCCCTCCGGCTCCTCCTTTTCTTCGTTCTTGGTGCAGCAGAGTTCTGGGTTTTTATTCTCAAAATCCTTTAGTTGATCTTCTGATAATATCTTATAGGCCTGATCTTTATATCTGAACCATATTCCTTCCGGGAATAACCATTTGTACTTTATTCCATGGTCCCTCAGAAGTGCTACAAACTTTTTATATTTAAAACGCCGTTTCCGGACTAGAAATGGAACGTCCTTCAAAATCTTGACTTTCAAACCCATAAAGTCCAAATCCGCATTGTATGAGTTATATAGGATGGTGTCCCGAATCTTTTTAGATGAAAAGTCAATAATGATCTCACGAGGCAACTGTCGCTTTGTTGCATATTTTGAAGAAGCCCGACGGACCTCCAAAATGGCGCTTTTAACCTCTTCTTTAGTCGTCCTCGCGGGTGTCGCCAGTAATTCCGAGACCAAATCCCACAGATCCTCATTTTCCTCCTCTTTCACGTTTTGGAGACGCAAAATTGTCTGCGTTCGTTCCACCTGTAGCCCGATCAGCTGGTTCTCCACCAACTTCAGGTCCTTTTTTGTAGCCTTCACAAGTGACGCACTTTCCAGAGCAGACTTTTCTGCCCCCCCCGCTGCTGCCTTAATGGTTTTCACCTCGCTTTCAATTAAGCCCACCCTTTGATCAGTTTCGTTCAGCTTGTCAACAAAGGGTTTTATAGCTTCCACCACCGCCCTGCGTACCAACTCTTCGAGCGACTCCCCCTTCTGCAAGGTAGCCGAGATTGACTTACCGAGAGCGGGACTTTGCCTCTTTGCTGCCATTTGGGGGGGGGGGGCGCCAACAAAATTCTGGAACTCAACGAAGGGGAAGAGCGAGTCTTCTTCAGATCAACCTCTCCTTCACAAACGCTTGTAGAACAGAAGGGATTCGCTTGTTTACAGGCTTCCGCCTGTTTCTTTTACTTGCCGTTTCTCGTTGCCCGGCGGCACTCGAGGCGCCGCGCACATCTGCCGGCCTCCATAGGGACAAACGGGCAATTCCCCCCCCGCATTGATTTCGGGGAGTTCTTCCCGCCGCGTCCCGGACCCTGGCTCCCTCCCTGGGAGTCCTGGGGGCTAATCCTTGCGGGTCAGCCGCCCGGTCAGGGTGCCCGGTCGTTTCCTCCCAGACCAGCCGAGAGGAGCGTCCGGCATGGCTGAGAAAACGAAACCGAATCATAAATTTTAATTACTTTCTGCCACTTATTTAAAATCTTTTGATCTATATGATTAGGCACCATTTGAAACAAAGTTCAATTTTGGTCGTATATTCATTTTAACAGCAGAAATTCTTCCTGGCCATGAAATATTCAATTTTTCCCATATTTGCAAGTCTTCAGTAATGCTTGTCCACATTTTTTGATAATTGTCCTTATATAGGTTCTCATTTTGTGTCGAAACGTTTATTCATCTTCGTTCTTCTGTGCCTCCACACATGGGGACTGCGCAGGCGCAGGCCAGCAGCCGGAGAATTTTCTAGAGCTTCTATGGCTCCGAAGGGGCCGTTTGTCGCGCGCCTCAGCGACCGTTTTCCTGCCCAAACGGTCACGTGCTCCTCCAGCGACCAACGGCCCCTTCCCTCAGTTCTCTTCTTGCCGCCGCTTGGAGAGAACGTGAGCTTGTGCTCTGTGCTTTGTGCTTCGTGCCTTTCTTCTGACTGATTGATCTTGGCTTTTTGACTTCGGACTTCTGACCTCGACTATTCTTCGGATCTCGCTTTGGACTTTGACGTGGACTCGGACTGTTTTGACCTTTCTCTCGTGTGCCCCTTAAGATGGCCTCCACGGCTCTCTTTAAGCACTGCCTTCAGTGCCACACCAAAATGGCCAAAACCGATGGCCATGAGCTGTGCCTATTTTGTTTGGGGGAGACCCACAATGTGTCGGCCTGTAGGATCTGCCAGGGTTTCACCAACAAGGCCCGGCAGGATCGCAAGGCCCGACTGAACTCCTCGCTGTGGCAGACGGTCATGTCTGAGGGCACTCCGTTACCTCCGCCCAAGGCCGGCCCTAGCCCCTCTGCCGGACGGCAATCGAGAGCTGGCTCAGTGGCTTCCGCGAGGTCGGGGTCGAAACCGCGTCCCCCGAGTGCCTCGGCGTCGAGAGCGGCCTCTCCAGCGCAGGGTTTGGCGCGGCCGCCCCGGAGCGCGTCATCCACCAGGTCGGATCCGAGACCAGCTTCGGAACCGAGGATCCTGGTACCGAGTCCCCGGTCGGAACCGACGACTGGTTCGATCCCGATCAAGGCGAAGAGGTAGAAGCAGAGGTCCCCTTCCAAGGCGAGGAGCGCGTCGGTTTCGAGGTCTTCTTCGGAACTGGCCAAGAAGAAGAAGAAGACCAAGCATCATCGGTCGCCGCGTCCCGCTCCTCCAGAGGAAGTCATCGTGCTTCCTCATACTCCTTCCCCTCATCTGGGCTCTCAACCAGAGGAAGTCTCCGTACCGGTGCCGGATCCGATGGCCTTTGAGACGGTGCAGACAGAGTTCTCGTCTGGGCCGGAGCCGAGCCCGCGGTCCCGTCGGAGCCGACCATCGCCTGCCCGTCGGTCGCCGAGGTCGGAACCGAGCCCGTCGCCTCTTCGCAGCCGTCCATCTCCTGCCCGGCCATCTTCACCTGCTGCCGGTCGTGAGCGGCGTCGGTCCGGGGACAGTGTCCGATCCGCCCGGTCCACTGCGTCCCGACATCGACAGGCCTCCTACCTTCCCTCACCGTACCATTGCCACTGGGAAGGGGCACCTGTCGGTTTCTCCATGTCGGAACCGAGGCCTTCGACATCAAGGCCAGCGTGGGTTCCCCCTCCAGTCCAGGTTGAGGAATCCCAGCTCGGTTCCGATGAGGGGGAAGTGGAGAGCCTCGGCGACTACCAATCGGAGTCCTGGTCCGAGCCATCACCGGCTGACGATCTGGTGCCAGCTACGGGTTCACCGTACAAGGACCTCCGCATCTACTCCGACCAGATGGCAAGGATGGCTCAGGCCCTCGAGATGGACATCTCCTCGGCAGTTCCCCAGACCAAGGACAAGCTCCTCAAGCGGATCTACGGGGATAATCCGGCGTCTATTGGCTTCCCCATGCTTGAGGGTATAGAGGAGATAGTGGAGCGGGTGTGGAAGGTGCCCTGTGACCAGCCGCCGACGTCAAAACGGATCGAGCAGCTTTATAAGATTAAGCAGGGCACCTGGCAGGCGTTGGTGAAGCACCCTCCACCTTCCTCTTTGGTCACGGAGGAGTTCAACCCCCGGCGGTCGGGTCATTCCTCTGTGCCGGCCGATAAGGAGAGTAGGAAGCTTGACGCTCTTGGCAGGCGCCAGTACACTGTGGCTTCGTTGGGCCTGAGGATCGCCAACTATCAAACCATTATGGCTGGCTACCAGCTCTACCTGTGGGAGAAGTTGGCATCCTATACTCGAGACCTCCCACCTGAGCAGAAGGCTGTGGTATCCCTGCTGCAGACGGAGGCTGTCAGGCTGTCCAAGCAGCAAATGAATGCAGGGAGCCACGCTGCCGATACTGCTGCTAGAGGAATGGCTTCAGCGGTGGTTCTCCGGCGCCACTCCTGGTTGCGATCTACTGCCCTTTCCCAGGAGGTGCGGTCCAGGGTGGAGGGCATGCCTTTTGAGGGGGACTCGCTGTTTTCTAAAGCTACCAACAAGACCCTGAAAAAGAAAAAAGAAGACAGGCAGACGGCGCGGTCCTTGGGGCTGGCTCCTGCGGACAAGCCCACCTCCAGGCCACGGTACGCTCCCCGGTCCGGCCCTTACCACTTCCAGGGCAGGTACCAGCAGCAGCGGCCGGGCTACAACCAGCATCCTGCCTACCAGCACCGGCCCTACCCTCCTGCGCAGCAGCAGAGGAGACGTAGGCCCTTCACGCCTCGCCCGTCGCAGCCGCCGGCCCAGCAGAGAGATCAGCAGGGCGCCGGGAGGCAGTACTGACGGGTCACGCCAGCCGTATCCCCGAATTTCTCGGACAGACTGAGTCCACTCCTTTCTGAGTGGGAGTCAATAACATCTGACTCATGGGTCTTAACAATTGTTGAAATGGGATACGGGCTGGAGTTCGTTGAGCTGCCTAGGTGCAGTTCACCCCTGACAGCTGTCAATTATACTATGGCCGAGCTGGATGCGGAGATTGTGTCGCTCTTGGCCAAGGGTGCTGTGGAAGAATTGCCCAATGAGGACTCTGTAAGGGGGTTCTTCTCTAGGTTCTTCCTGGTCCCCAAGAAGGATGGGGGCTTACGTCCCATTTTAGATCTGAGGGGCCTTAATGCCTTCCTCAAGGTGACCAAGTTCAAGATGGTTACATTGGCGGCTGTGATCGCCTTGCTGAAACACGGGGATTGGTTTGCGGTCCTTGACTTGAAGGACGCATATTTTCACGTGGGAATACGGGAGGAGCACAGGAAATACCTGAGCTTCGTTCACCGGCAAAGGGTTTTCCTGTATAGGGTGCTCCCCTTTGGCCTGTCCACTGCCCCACGAGTGTTCACGAAATGTGTGGCCCCTGTGGTTTCCTTCCTGCGGGAAGAAGGCTGTACCATCTTTCCGTACCTCGATGACTGGCTCATCGTGGCTGAATCGGAGTCTAGGCTGGTGCAGGACATTGGCTTGGTACTTAGCACTTGCCAACGCCTGGGGCTCCTGGTGAACTTTGAGAAATCCAAACTGGTGCCCAACTGCAAAGTGTCCTACATTGCTGCACTATTAGACTCTGTGGAGGGTAAGGCTCTGCTCCCCTTGGAGAGGGCTCGGTCCCTAAGGGGTCTGGTGTCCATGTTTAAAAGGAACCGTTTCCAGTCCGTGCGCGCTATCCAGTGCTTACTAGGGCATATGGCAGCGGCCACCTCTGTGGTGCCCTTTGCTAGGCTGCGTATGCGCCCTCTCCAGAACTGGTTTGTGCGGAGGTACGATGCTCTGCTGCACCCTCCGTCCCTCAAATTCTCTATCCCGAGGGTCATCCTCTCCTCCTTGGACTGGTGGCTGTCTGATGACAACTTGTTTAAAGGGACTCCCTTTGGGTATCAGCACCATGACGTCACGGTTACCACTGATGCCTCTCTGTTGGGATGGGGGGCTTACTGTGGTGATGTGTCTGTGCAAGATGTCTGGTCTGAGAGGGAAAAGACCCTCCATATTAATGTGCTTGAACTAAGAGCCATTCGTTTCGCACTTGTGTCCCTTACAGCACTGCTGATAGATCGCCAGGTGTTGGTGCAGACGGACAACACAACAGCAATGTACTACGTAAATCAGCAGGGGGGTACAGTATCCATGGCCCTGTGCCGGGAAGCCACGCTCACTTGGCAGTGGGCTATCAGGAACGGCGTGTCGCTCCGTGCTATACACGTGGCTGGGTCAGACAATGCCCGAGCAGATGCCCTCAGCAGGGTCCCTTTGCTGGACCACGAGTGGGAACTGAACGTAGAGTGCATTGGGCCGATCTTTCAGATGTGGGGTCATCCAGTGATAGACGTGTTCGCCACTGCGGCAACCACCAAGGCCCACACGTTCTGTTCCAGGGCAGGGAGCGACCCCCTCTCTATTGGGGATGCCTTCCAGTTTACGTGGACACAGGGCTTGCACTACATGTTTCCTCCATTCCCCTTGATCCCCAGGGTCCTGTGCAAGGTAGAGGAGGACGGGACGGACTGCATCCTGGTGGCCCCCTTTTGGCCACGGCAGGTTTGGTTCCCGAAGCTCCTGCGGATGTCCCACCGGACATATGTCAGTCTGCCCCCTCGGCACGACCTTCTCCTAAACGGGAGCCTAGTCCACCACGACCCCAGGAAGCTGCACCTGATGGCTTGGCGGATCGTTCCTCCCCTGTAATTTTTACTGACGAAGTACAGAGGGTCCTCCTGAACGCCCGTCGACCATCCACTAGGCGCGCTTATGCGGCCAAGTGGCGCAGGTTTGAACTTTGGGCACTTGCTAAAGGAGTGGTGCCTGACAGCAGCCCTTTAGGGGTTGTATTCGAGTACTTGTGCCACTTGCAGGGCTTGGGCTTGAAGGTTTCCATCCTCAAGGTCCACCTGGCAGCTATATCTGCTGCTCACACCCGACTTGAGGGTGTTACGGTGTTTTCTCACCCTCAATCCCGCCAGTTCCTTAAGGGCATGTTCAACCTTTACCCACCTGTGTCAGCGCCAGTGCCTCAGTGGTCGCTGTCCCTGGTGCTTTCACGTCTAATGTTGCCCCCATTTGAACCTATGGCTACCTGCCCCTTGGATGTCTTGTCTTACAAGGTGGCATTCTTGGTGGCTGTGACATCGGCCAGAAGGGTCAGTGAGCTGTCTGCGCTGCGGTCTGACCCTCCTTTCCTTGTGTTTCATCCCAACAAGGTGGTCCTGCGTCCCAGCTTGGTTTTTCTGCCCAAGGTGGTGTCCGCTTTCCACCTCTCGCAGGATATCTCGCTGCCTGCATTTTTTCCTCACCCTTCCTCTCAAGGGGAGAAGGCCCTCCATTCCCTAGACTTGAAGAGGGCCATTGCCTATTACCTGGATAGGACGAAAGGGTTCCGCTCTGGTCCTCACCTGTTTGTATGTTTTGGGGCCAAGGACAGGGGTAACAGGGCTTCCTCACAGACCCTGTCTAGGTGGATTGTGACGGCCATTAGCAAGGCCTATTCCCTGGCAGGGGTGGCTTGCCCGCTTCATGTCAGAGCCCACTCCACGCGGTCCCAAGCATCCTCTTCGGCACTCCTCAAGGGTGTGCCCCTAGTTAACATTTGCAAAGCGGCCACATGGTCCTCTGCAGACACTTTTGTCAGGCATTATGCCATTGATGTCAGTGCGGAGCAGGATGTATCTGTGGCCAGGGCTGTCCTACACTCCCTTTTTTCCTAGGGGAGTCTTGGATGTAGGTCCTTGCGTACCTGCTAGGTACCCTTGGGTAATTTAGTGTATATATATGTATATATGTATATGTATTTTCTGTATATAGTGTTGTATATACTGAGTATGTATGTGTTTCTGCACATCTTGTGGACTGTATATATGTCTATGTGTATGTTATGTTATTCTTCTTTGTTCAATAAAATTGTGTTGGACTTCACCCCACCTTCCTCATTGTGTGAAGCTTGGTACACTCCCATGTGTGGAGGCACAGAAGAACGAAGATGAAAACAGGGTTAACATACCTGTAACTTATGTTCATCGAGTTCTTCTGTGCTGACACACAACCCTCCCTCCTACCCTGCTGTGAATTCCAATGCACAAAGATGTGGTGGCTGTAACGGAATTTGATGTGTTTTAAGGTGTTACGGCTAAGTGTGTTGGTCAAGCGGCGGCAAAGGAGAACTGAGGGAAGGGGCCGTTGGTCGCTGGAGGAGCACGTGACCGTTTGGGCGGGAAAACGGTCGCTGAGGCGCGCGACAAACGGCCCCTTCGGAGCCATAGAAGTTCTAGAAAATTCTCCGGAGGCTGGCCTGCGCCTGCGCAGTCCCCATGTGTGTCAGCACAGAAGAACTCGATGAACATAAGTTACAGGTATGTTAACCCTGTTTTCCTAAGTATTTTACTGGCTTTGTAGTCATAGCACAGTCCATTATTTTTTCAATCTTCCTCTTCTGTTGTTGCTGAAAGTAACATTATCTTTGTTTTCTTTTTATTAAATTTATATTCAGAGTGCTGTCCAAATTTTAATATTTGTTCCATTACATAGATCAGAGAATTTTTGGATTTGTCACTGATATAACCACATCATCCGCACAGCTTTTCATTTTATATATCTCTTTCACCTCCTTTATTCCATCGACTCTGCTGTCTTGCCTAATTCTCACCACCAGAATTTCCAAAGCAATAATAATAATGGCGATATTGGGCACCCCTGTCGTGTTCCTTTTGCTATTTCAATTTTATCTGTAAATGAACCATTAACTGTGGCTTGCTGGTTTAGTTTAGTTTAGTTTATTCGTGTTTAACCCACTCTCCCTGCAAGCGGGCTCAGGACGGAGTACAACAATCATAAAATACAATTACATAGCAAATTTTACAGTAAAATTCAGCAATTAAAATCATATATACACAAAAACCTCAGATATTCCTGCCCCCAGCATACAAAGAGGAGGTAGACAGACAGACGAGATGTAATTGAATACTGGAGACTGGTGGGAGGCTCGATGATGGTCCTTATGCAAAGTATAAATACTTTGCATCCAATTCAGAAAGTCCCACAGTTCATTCTTTGCAGTGCTTTCATAAGAAATTTCCAAGACACATTATCAAACACTTTTTCAGCATCCAGAAACATAAATATAGTATTTCCCCCCTTCCTTCTTGAATATTCAGTTGTATTGAGGAGATATCTAATGTTATCTTTCATGTATTTCTTTGGGACAAATCCTTTTTCGTCTTCATAAATTACTTCTGAGATGCATCTTAATCTTTCTGCCATTATTGTTGTAAATATTTTATAATCCACATTCAATAAAGAAATGGATCTATACAATTGTGGTAATAACGGATTGTTCCTTTCTTTATGTATTAAAGTTATATTTGCCTCTTGCCACATCCATGGTAAGTTCTTCCTGTCTTGTATCTCTTTCATCACTTTTGTAGGGATATAGCTACTATGTCCTCAAAATATTTATAATAGGCAGCCATCAATCCATCCGGACCTGGAGCCTTCATTGTCTGTAATTTTTTGATGGCAAAGTTAATCTCTTGTTATTATTTTTTGATGGTAAAGATAATCTCTTGTATTGTTATTACTTGATTTAGAATATTTTTATGTTCTTTGATTGGTGTCTCTAACAAATATTTTCCCATCTCTTCTTCCTTTGTAACTTCTTTGTAAAGGCTGGAAAAGAAAGTTCTAATTTGGTCCTTCATTTCTTGCTCTTTTCTTGATTACCTTCCTAATTCCAGGTATCCTTTTTTCTTTCTCTTTTCTCAAACAGTACGCCAAGTATCTTCCAGGTTTGTTTGCAGCTTCAAAATGTCTTTGTTTTAAATATTTCAATTTTTTCTGAGTTTCCTCCAATAAATCCAATTGGTTCTTTAACTGCTTGATTTCTATATATCTTTAACCTTTGTTATATTTTGTGTTCTTGTTCCAGTTTCTTCAGTTTTTGAATTAGATTGTCCAGAACTCCCAACCTTTCTTTTTTTCTTTCTGGATGCTATTGCTAACAAGGTCCCTCTTACATAGGCTTTGCTGGCTTCCCATATTGTTATTGGATTAACATCCGTTATAGTATTTATCCTGAAATAATCTCAATTTTTTCCTACATTTTTGTAATACATCTTCCTTTAGCAATAAAGTGTCATTTAATCTCCATCTTCTTTCTTTTTTGCCTCCACTTTGACAAATTACGTCTACTGGATTATGGTCTACTAGTGTCCTTGGGTGAATTTCTGCTTTGTTCATTTTTGTCAATAAACTTTTGGATATCCAACACATATCTATTCTGGAATACGTTTGATACCTATCTGAGAAGAATGTGTAATCTCTTTCTTTTGTGTACAACTGTCTCTAAACATCTTCTAATTCCAAAGTGGACATATAGTTGGGTACACACTTGGGAAGGTTTCTTCCCGACCTTGTAGATCTATCTATTTTCAAATCCAGGACACCGTTCATATTTCCAAATATCAGAATCTCTCCCTCTTGAAAATCTAATAATGCCTGAAAATATTTCTCATAGATCTTGTTTTTGCCATTATTTGGTGCATATATTGACATCAGTGTCCATACTTGTCCATCAGAAAGTCTTATTTTTAAAATTAGATATTTTCCCTCATCATCTTTTAATTCTTAGAATATCTCCAGGCTTTGATGATTAATATATATATTGCCACATCCTTTTTCTTCACTTGTGATAATGATGTATGAACCTTGCCCATTTTTTTTTTATAATTTAGTAGGTGTTCTTGATCTTTTTTAATACGGGTTTCCTGAATACAATATCTGCTTTTAGTTTCCTCAGTTGATTAAAACTTGATCTTTTAGAGGGAGATTTTAATCCATTCACGTTTGCTGAGATTGTCTTAAATCCATTCATTTTTCTTCCTTTTTTTCTTTTCCCCCTTTCACTTGCTAATTGTTCCTTCTTTCTCTCTAGTTGAAGGATTAACATCTTCTGAGCTCGATGCTTGGTCACTGCTCTTCATTTCTAGATCTTGTAGAAGTGCCTCTGCTTCTGTTACAGATGTTACTGTTTTCTTACTTTTACTCTAGACTATTTCTAGCCCACAAGGGATTTTCTAATGGTATCTTATTTCTTTCTGCTGCAGAACTCTTGTCAGGCTCACAAATTCTTTTTGTTTCTTTGTTGTATTTGGTGGTAAATCTTGGAATATTTATACTTTTTTCCTTCTACTTTTAGTGGTTTCTTCCTGTGTTGTAAGAGAATGGGGTCCTTTGCTTTTTTGTGTGAAAAGGTGACTTATTTATCTCCTGGCACTTTTTGCCAAGTTGCATATTTTGAGTTAATCCTAAAGATTTGTTCAATTTCTGGGAAGTCACCTTGAACTTTCAAATAATTCTGAATTAACTTTTGGAATTCATTCTCTAAATCCTGGTCCCCAAACAGTTGTGAAATTCCATGGTCTTAATTTTTTGTTCCTGAGTTTAATTTCTGAAGTCTCTATTCTTTGGTCTGCATCTGTCAGGGAACTTGTCTGCCACGGTTGTGCTGCTTCAGTTTGCTCTTGTCTCTTTCATATCTTTGTGTTGATCTTTAATTTCTTGAATACTTTGCTCATTTTCCTAAAATTTTTTGGTTATTTCTTGCAATCCAGTTGAAATCTCAGCCCTTAAATTTTGTATGTCCTTCCTGATTTCTGAAAACGTTTCTTGTGTCTTCTGCTGTTTTCTGTAACTGTGTTAAGATTTTCCTAGTCTCATGCTATACTTCTACGACAGTGTCCTTGGTCTTCTGTACTAGTTCTGTAGTTAGAGTCTGGAATTGTAAGATAGAGGATAAAACCTTGTCCTCTATTAGTTCTATGTCGTCTTCAGAGCAGAGTTCAAGTTTGGCTTTTCTCATACTTTTTGCCATTCTCTTAAGTTTTGCCAGCCTCCTTCATCTTCTGACAGCCACTAACAATCTTTCCATACAACAATATATTCAAAATGGTTTGCCTCTACAATCCCACAGCCCATCAATCATGTAGCAGAACTGCTAGACATTCCACTCCTTAAGTAAATCATTAACTGGGTTAATATATAGTTATTATATTACACACTATAGACACCAAATACATATAAAAAGCATGGATAGAAAAACCCTGTATAAACAGATGAAGTATTAAATAAAACCAACAGAAAACTCAATTCAGAAGTCAACTTTAGTTGTCATTTCTTCTTATAACCAGCAGATGGCAGGAAGGGACTATTTATTAAATTGTTAGTTTAGTCAGCAGTCGACCATATTTGCTTCATCTTCAAATAAACATCAACAGGAATATATATTTTTAATGTCTCAGCTAAAGAAATAGTTTATATTCTGACAGCAACCTTATAAGTAAGACTTGACTGATGGGGCAGCTTATTAACTATGACCTTAAATCCATTCTAGATGCCAGCATTTGTAATTCAAATAGGCAATCGGTATTTGTAATCCACATAATCTGTATTTATATTTATATTTTTATTCCGAACAAGAGATGAAATTTTAAAAATAATTTGTAATCCACAGATGGTAAAAAAACAAGGATCGGAGACAAAACCTCTTTTAGCAGAGAAAGTAAATCAGCAAAAAGAAAGATGCTACTTGTTGGCTAGATTCCCAGACATATTTCAAATAGTTCCTAGATGGTTGCCTACACCCAGAAAACTTCTTTCAATTAAAGTCTTCGTATCTCCAGTTAGAATTAAAACAAGATAATTATAAAGTCAGCATCCAGAAGAAACTCAGAGATCTAAATCCAAACATGAGTAATTTGCTTCCATGGAGTGAGCTTGATTTTTGCATGTTCTGTCTCCCAAACAACCAAATAAAGCAGTGCTTATGGCTTTCTGTTGAATCCTTATATGCATTTCTTATATTAAACAGAGTTACAAGAAGAAAAAAAGATCTTAGTACAATCTAAAAGTATCTAATAGTAACATGTATAAATGATTCAGGCAGACATATCTGGCTTCCACCGCTGGCTATGCTCCTGCTGAGTGTTTTCATTACTTTGGAGCTCTGGGGAGTCTTCAGCCCTCTCGTTAGAAAGAGCTAAATAATTCCCCAGATAAAACTGGCACACACGGCTTAGGGTGTCCCTTATCAGCAAGGGACAGGTTTCAGGTTGTTTTTCACACCCCTGCCTGACTATACAGCCCAGGACACAGAACCAGCTCAGGATCTCATCTAAGTGAGCTCTTAATCAGTCGCCATATTGGATCCTCACATCTAATAGCTGTCATATATGCCTGTCTGCGTATCTGCCATGAATGTATTCTGTGTTATGTATTGGCCCTCTAAAGGCATGAGAAATTTCTTATTGATGTTAAGACAGTAGGTTATCTCACAAGTATTTACTTTCTCTTCCTGGTGCCTCCTGCAAGTGTCCTTGAAGGCTGGCTGTGGCCAGCTCAAAATGTATCCTTGGGAACTGAGATGATTTCATTCTTTGTTCTGTCTAGCCTAAACCTAGCTTCTCCCTTTTACCCCCCTGGCTCTTTTGCGCTCAACACTTTAATGGCCCTGATCCTGATGGCAGGAACTTTCCCCATAACTAATATCACCAACTCCATTTACATCACTTCTGCCAATTCAGCTGCCTGAGCACCTTGTACTTGATGGATCTCTAACAAAGTTAATTCAACCAATACACCTGCATGTTTGCTGTGGAGAACTTAGGGATTCTACCTGCCAAGGACTGCTAATAGCACTTTAAAGACCAACAAGATATTCAGGGTATAAGCTTTTAAGAGTCAAAGCTCCCTTCATCAGATAGAAATGAATCTTGTATCTGACAAATGCTGTTCATTTACTATTTCGTTGCTCCTTCAACAAGCTTGGAACAATTCTGTATGGAGGTCTTTGCAATCATCCTGAATAATTTGCCATCATCTACAAATTTGGCTGCCTCACTGCTCACCTGACTATAGAATATTTATGAATAAATTAAGTGACATTACTTTCATTTTTGTACATGCTACTTATGTATGAGTTCTGCCAAAAGAAATCCATGCAACTGGGCTGTGTATAGATGAGGGGAACTTTTAAAATGAGAACCTAAGGGAACCCCAAGTTGCAGAAAAATCCTAATATAGTGTAAAAAAAAGGGGGAGGGGGTTTCTACCAAAAGGAGAATACTAACAGATCTAACAAAACTTTTTGAGATCATGGTTGGCATCATGGATTTGCCTAGCAACCCCTGCACCACATGTGGGAGAAGGGCAGGAGGCAGCAGTCAGCTGGCAGAGAAAGGGAAGGAAGTGAGAAGATTTTGGAGGATGTGAGGTACTGCTGTGAGGAAAGGGGCCTTAGAAGTTGTAATATTTGGGTTGCAACTAGGGGTGTGCACTTCAGGTATCAGATTCAGGAAAAATACCCAAATCTGGCTCGATTCATAAAGATTTAGTATTCCTGGTGGGGGTCCAGTGTGTTGGCCCCAATTTAGAAATACTGAAGGAAAGCTTTCCGAAGCAATTTGGGTCACTTTGGAAAGCTTTGGGAGCAGCCGGCAGCACTTTGCTGGCAGTTTGCATTTGCAAATAACCAGCAAAGTTCTGCTGCTTTCAAGCTTCCCGCACTTTTTTACCAGAGAGGAGGAGGAGAAGGAGTGAGTGACTGACTACAATCTCCTCCTTCCCCCTCATCTTGCAAAAAAAGGCAGGAAGCTTGAAAGCAGTTTTTTGCTGTTTGCAAAGTTGCTTGCAAACAACAAGAAAGGTGCTTTCAGAGATTCCAGTTTTTTTCCTGGATGGGAGGGGTAAGGAGGGGTGAATAGGAGTACAAGGGGGAGGAGGGAGGGGGATCAGAGAAGGGAGGGGGGAGTTAGGAGTATCCAGTCCTGCAGCAGCATTCTCCTTCCAACCAATTGGATTCTCTGGAAGGAGAGTGCCTTTTTAAAAATGCTGCAGGGTTTTAAATTGGAGGTTTGCCTTTTAGCAAGCTTCCATTTTTCCCTTGCCTAGAGAGAGACATGAGAGACTTCCTGGATTCTCTGTCTCTGTGGTGGCCTGGGACTTGGTTGGCCTTCTGGAGGACTCATCTGGACTGCAAGAATTGGATTCCCTGGTGACTGACGGATTCACCACTGGACTTCAGGATACTGGTAGAAGAGTCAGTCACTGACTCACCGGGTTTTCTCTTTGGGGGAAGGGGATTGGTTGCTTGCTTGTCTTGGTGGGTGGGGGGAAGGGAATTTTTTTAAAGCTTTTAATTAATCTTTAATTTCTTTGGGGGAGGAGGTTCTTGCTGCCTTGAGTGAGTGTGTGTGTGTTGGCCTTTGCTTTGAGTGCCTGCTGGCTGGGGCATTTGGTTTTTTTGGGGGGGGAGTGCTTAGCTTTTTCTTGGCCACAATGTGTATGAATTTGATTTTTAATTGCTGTCATTTTTGCTAATTTTAGTTATATGTGTTTTTAAAGTTTTCTGTGTCTCTGGCTTGTTTTGAGGGGGTGGACCTTTGTGTTTGGGGGGGGCTTTGCCATTTTTTTTACCTTTGCTGATTGTTCCTATTTCCTTTGGGGGGGGTGAGTAGCCTTTTTTGAGACTGCTGTGGGCTGCTCCTTGGAAGTTCTTCGGGGGGGCTGTTGTGGGGTAGTTTTACAATTCTTGTTGGGGGGGCCTGTTTTTTCAAGTTCTTGTTGGGGGGCTGCTGGTTAGTTATTTGGTGAGGCTGCTGTTTAGAAGTTCTTTTGGGTAGGCTGGTGTGAGGTAGTTCTAAAGTTCTTGTTGGGGGCCTGTCTTCTTTTTTTTTTAATTTTTTGAATTTTTTGACAATATGCAATAGTAAAAAAACCAAATATATAACCATATAACTATACAAACAGTATGAATATAAACATGTGCTCGAGACAGTGTATCAATTGCCTTGGCAGTATTTACAATATATGTGGTAAAGACAACGAAAGAACATAAAATTTAATAAATTGCTATAACTGAGATTGTCAGGTATTGACTGCAAGTATTTGTTTTGCTTTTCCATATAGTCCAGAAAAGGCCACCATTTCTCATAGAAATTGGATTGGAAGTTCTGGTTCTCAGAGGTTGAGATGCGGTCTGTGATTTTCTCCATTGTGAGAAATTCCCATAATTTATTAATCCAAGGCTGTATTGTGAGTGGGACTTTGGATTTCCATGATTTTGTGATTATGGCTTTGGCTGCACTGATCATAATTGAAATCAGATCTTTTCGGATTATGGGGATGTCCTCATTTCCCCACAAATTAAGAAAAACAAGTTCAGGACATGGTTGAATGACATACCCAGTTATTTTCCCAATCATGTTGAAGATCAGGCTCCAGTAATGTGAAATCAAAGGGCAATTCCACCAACAGTGGAAAAAAGAGCCTGTTTGTTTGCAGCCACGCCAGCATTGTGGGTCGTATGAAGGATTTATGTAGTGTAGCTTGAGTGGGGTTAGGTACCACCTGTGCATGATTTTTCTGAAGGTTGTTCTGATATTAATAGCATTAGTGGAGCATATTTTGAGGACCAAATTTGTGCCCATTGTGAGTCGGAAATAATAATAATAATAATAATAATAATAACATTCGATTTATATACCGCCCTTCAGGACAACTTAATGCCCACTCAGAGCAGTTTACAAAGTTATTATTATATGCCGGGGGCCTGTCTTCTTGAAGTTCTTGTGAGGGGGCTGTGGGTTAGAAGTTCTTTTGGGGTGCTGCTGTGGGGTAGTTTTAAAATTCTTGTTGGGGGCCTTTTTTCAAGTTCTTGTGGGGGCTGCTGGTTGGAAGTTCTTTTGAGGGGGTCCCTTTGGTACTTGTAGTTGGTGTTGTTCAGTTTACAGTTGATGTTTTACAGTTTGGAGTTGTTCATTGCTGTTTTGTTGGTTGGGAGATTGTGTTTGTAGATAGAGTGGTGTTTGGGTAATATACTTTGGATTTCTGGGATCCATAAGGTAGGCTAGTTGTAGGCCTTTATCATTGAACATTTGCCCTCTAAATTGTTAGGGAACAAAGGCTACTTTCCCCCATTTAGTAGGCTTTTGTAGGAAAGGAATTAGTGAGAGTTAGGTTCTGGTAAAATTATATTCATATAAATAGGCTGCCCATTAGTACTCAGTTAACAAGGGTTTCCCTGCCCACTTCTGGCACCTTTGGAGCCAAACTGGGCATGTTTTTTTTTTGTTAGGCTTTCTTGTATATTGGGCTTTTGGGACAGCTTGATTCCTAGAGAGGAATTCAGCTGTTTTGTGGTGTAGTTTAGGTTAACAAAACTAAATAGGGCTGTTTAAAAATAGATGTCAGTGACCATCTCCAGGAACAGAGCCACAAAAAGTAAAGATCTGGAATAAGAGAGAGGTTTTGAAACAACCCCCCTAACTTTTAGCTAGGTGCTTGGAGTTCTTTTTTTAAAAAACTTACCAGCTGGTAGTTAGTGTAGGTTCCAGGGGGCATAAGAATGAGTGATAGGAAAGCTGAGAGGAGCCCTAGGGGAAAGGCCAGGGCTAAGTCTAGAGGGGGAGGGGAGGGGTTGTGGCTATCCCGCCACCTGAGTAGAGGAGGCCCTCCCCAGCACAGCTGCCATTCACCAGCCTGGCTTCTGATGACAGCAAGAGGGCTCGCAGGGCCCTCTTGGCTCGGGCAGCTGCTGGTGGGCCACCCCCAACCCAGTGTCTCAGGCAGGAGCTGGCACTGGGCAGGGGCCTGCTGCTGAGGCTCCCTCTCCTCCAGCTGTTGAAACCCAGCAACTGGAGAGGGGCAGCATGAGGAGTCTTTTGGGGTTGATATGGGACACGTAACTTTTCCATCCTTCATGCTCACCCCAGGGACCCATAGGATGTTGGAGGTACTGGCAGAGAGCCTCACCACTGGTGGAACTTCTCCAGTGTTCTCTGAGGCTAGCAGCAGGCCTCTTGTGGTTGTGCAGGAAGAGAGGGTGCTGGAGGAAGAGGAAGAGAGTGTGGTGGAAGAGCCCACATCTCTGCCCCTTCATCCTCATCCATCTGTGACTGCCCAGCTGAGGCACGGTTTATCTGCCCCGAGCACTTCGCAGGAAGTGTCTCCTGAGGGGCTCGTAAGCACAGCCCCTGTGCGGTATGGGGCCCCATTATCTCTGATATCTGGGAGCACTTCTAGAGAATGGAGGACCCACAGTTTGCCCAGTGCAGGCATTGTAGGGCACGGATCAGTCACAGGAGGGATGTGAACCTTCTCTCCATGTCTGGCATGAGGAACCACATGAAGAGGCAGCACCAGGTGGTGCTTCTTTGGATGGAAAGTTCTAGTGGCACCACACAGCTGCCAGCTAGTCAGCAGGAGGCAGGTTTCTCTGATGCTCCCCCCCCATGGTTTCCTGTAGGGCACCAATCCTCTCTGATGGAGATGCTTGGTACGCAGGGCACTAGTATGCCCAAAGGGAGGGGGGTCCAGAAGGTGAGCAGGCACATCATGCACCATATTGTCAACATGATTGCTGTAGATGGTCAGCCGTTCTCCCTAGTTGATGATTTTGGCTCCATGATGCTTATCCCTGGTACATGATCCCTGCTCGCACGACATTGAGTAGGGCTGTGGTGCCCTTATTTTACAGGGCTGCCAGGGACCACATGAAGGCACAGGTGTCCTGCACTACCAGGAGAACTCTGCACTTCACATTCAACATATGGACCTGCCCTAGTGTGCAGCATATGTACCTGTTGCTTATTGCTCACTGGTGGCAACCCAAGGACCTTCAGGGCGGGAGTGGGATGCCCAGTGTTAGGCAGGGTCGGATGGGAGACTGCCAGGCTGACTACTGCAAGGCTCTGCTCTACACCGAAGTTCTCGACATGTCACACACAGCAGAGAATATTGCAGCCATCTTGAGGAGAAAGTTGGATGACTGGGTAGGCGAGGGCAGCGTCACCATGGGATGCATGGTCACAGACGGTGGTGCAAACATGAGAGCAGCTGTTGAGCAGGTGGGTCGGGTGCACATTTACTGTGTGGCCCACAAACTTCACCTTGTGGTGAAGGATGCACTTGATTTGGGCTCCTCCAGAGAACCCCAGGACCCCGCAACTCATGAGCTCCAGTGTCTCCTGCAGAAATGTCGGAGACTCACGAGTCACTTCTTGTACAGTGTGAAGTCCACTCACGAACTGCGCCAGAAGCAGGCCAGGGCAGGTGTGCCGGAGCATTGCCTGATCTTTGATGTTTCTACTCACTGGAACTCCACCTGTGCCATGCTGGAGTGCTTGGTGGAGCAACAGGCCACCCTCGAGGCGTGGCTCTCAGAGAGCGACGTTTGGAGGCAGGAGGGTGAGTTCAGCTGAGAGGATTGGCTCACTATCTCCCAGACAGTTGAGGTCCTGAAGCCCTTCAAGGACTTCACTGTGGCGGTCTCATCTGACACTATGATGCTGGGTCTGGTCATTCCTCTGGTGCACACACTCCAGAGTTCAGTGGCCTCCTTTGTGGACCCAGATGCACTGCATGCAGACTTGGTTCTAGGAGTACGCGTGCTCATGAAAAGTCTGTAGCAGTGCATCACTGCCGGGCTAAAGCCTCTCATGGAGAAGGAGTCATACATGTTGGCAACCATGTGCTCATTAAGGGCACTTTCTCTGAGCAGGATGGGAACCTCACAACACCATAGATGCCCTCTGTGTGCCAGTGAGGTGTAAGCAGGCCAAGAGGGGCCACTTGTCATCAGAGGGGACAGGCGGGGGGCCAAGCTCTGTGGGTCCCCCATGTGCCCCTTCTGGGTAGGCTCCTCCCGCAGCCACTGCCAGGATGTCCATGGAGATGGAGATGCTCTGGCAGGTCCTTGGCCTCTCTGGGATCATGAATTGTGTGAGACAGGATTCAGCTGAGGCAATGGTCAGGGACTACCTTGTGTAGCCCTGCGAGTTGCTGTCCACCGATCCTCCGAGCTCCTTGGCCAAGAAAGAGGCAGTCTGGCTGGACCTCTCCCTCGAGCTGCAGTGGCTCCTCTCTTGCCCTCTGACGAGCATGGAGAGCGAGCGCATCTTTTCTTCTGCAGGTGACATTGTCAGCCCACATTGCACTTGCCTTCTCTCATGGAGAGTTGAACAGTTGGTCTTCCTCAAGGTCAACATTCAGCTCTTTGATTTCCTAGGAGTGGACTTCCAGAGTGAATGAGGTGAGCCCTCCTTGTGGCCTGCGTCCTCTGCGAGTCTATGACCTGAGGAATAATGCTCTTCCCAAAAGTAAGCTTAGGTAGAATACCAACAGGAGGAGGGTGGAACTCAGTGGCAAAAGGAATGCACCCTGTAATTTGGCTGCCCCACCCCCCCTCAGCCACACACATACACAATGCAATACTGGCCCAATCCCTGCGGGCACAAATTTATTCTGATAATTGAGAATAGAGGCCCTAGAAATGTTGATTGCCACTGGAACGGGAAGAGAAGGAGAGACAGATTAGGTTAGGTAAACTAGAGAGGGACACACAACTGGAAACCCAGAGAAGCAACCAAACTAAGCTATGCTTAGGAGCATGTTGTTGTTAAATGTTGTTAAATTCTTTTAAATGTTGTTGCTGTTTAATGTTCTCATTGAAGGGGTGGGAGGAGTGGAGAGGAATGATGTGGGTGGGCGCCAGCCAATGATGAAGCCTAGATCCCAACACAGGCAGTTTTCAGCCTGAAGCTGGCGGGCGTGGGGGGAAGTCCTCTGCAACTATGCTCTGTAAATGCCATTGTGTTGTGCTTGTGGCTTGGTACTGTCCGGTTCTGCTCTGTGGTGTTTCCTCACTGGCTGAACTCAAGAGCCTGGCTGCAGGAAATGACAATGGTTCTGCTGGACTAAGTTGCAAAAGTGTCCCCCAGTTCAGTTTGGTTTGGGTGGAATGGATATGATACTATGGTGCAGTTTCCTTTAAACCACTTTAGTTCTGTTGAGTGGGGGTGTAATTAATGTTGTACTAATGTATGTTGTTACCTGACCTCAGCCCGCTTGTGGGGAGGGCGGGCCTGAAATCCAATAAATAAAATTTTTAAAAATTATTTTGGGAGTGTATGTGATTCTCTGGTATGATGGTAGGGGTTGTTTTAATCTAGGACTGTACATTGTGATTTAATAATGATGTGATATTTAATGCTGTTACTAAGAAATAATTTTTTTAAATTATTTTTTTTGTGTATGTGATTCTCTGCTACAATGGTTGGCCCTCATAGGAAAGAATAGAGAGTGGTTGGCCAGCCAGATCTGGGGGTGAGGGGAATTTTGGGGTGTGTATGTTTGGTTCTGTTGGGCTTTCCCAGGGAAGAGCTTGCATTCAGGAGTATGCCTGTGTTGTGGCACCCTTGCCCTGTGCATAAGTGCCCTTGGAAAGGAAATTTTAAAAGTTCTTGGCATAGGCAGGGGCATAGACTTTCCAGTTTCCCAGGGAGCGGCTGGGTCTGGGTCAGAGGCATTGCTATGCCAGTGACATCACAGGGAAGAACCAATGACATCACAGGGAGGGGCTTCTATTGCTACTATCTATGGAGGTGGGGCCAGGGGGATTTAGGGAGGGGCTCCCCACAAATTTAGGGGGATCCAGGCACCCATGGGGACCCCCCCCTAACAATGCCCTTTGGCTGGGCCAAACCTAGGGAAAGGTAGGAGTTGGCCACTGGTTATAGTGGTATCTCAGCAATCTCCTGCTGGGTCCTGTTTTTGAAATTCACTTTTAGGATAGTCACAAAGAGCTAAAAGTTTAACTTTCCACTCTAGCAATATCCAGAAACGTCCCAATGAAGCTGTAGTCAGGCAACATCCAAGTCATTTTTGTAAAAGTTTAGAATGTTACTATCATCTTCTCCTATGGCAAACTTCAATTTTGCTCATGTGTTGGCACACATCTGAGGAAAAGTGATTGTGTAAACTGCTGTAGATATCAATTATTTCGTAAAAGATTTTGCTGTAGAAATCCTTAGGAGATTGAAACTGGTGAGGATCACTCTGAGCATCAATAAGTTGTGCAGGTTTTCTGCACCTAGGAACAGTAGGAATCTCTAAATCTAAGTATTTTGCTGTCATGACTGTGTGACCAGAACTGTTGAAAGTTGCTCTGCAGTTGCTTAGTACTCTCCTTTGCAAAAACAAGATGAAGTTCTGCCTGATGGAACTGTAGATTTCTTTTTTGAAGACCTGTGTTTACTGGGTCAAAACAACCAAACACAAGCAGCAATAACTGTAGCGTGAAGTAAGGAGCAAATCTTAACAAGCTCCATGCATATCTATCTGTTTCCCCCCCCCAGGATCTCCTCTTTCCTCATAAGATACATTCTCAAAGAACTGAATCAGCTCCCTATAATTTGAAGCCACTGACTGTAAGGATGCTGCTCTAACAGTCCATCTTGTGGGGCAAAATTGTCTCAGATTTATGTTCTCTGACTGCTGAAAGTGTTTAAAAAAGCAAGACATTTTGGTGAAGTTTTAACATTGGTGATCATGTCAGATAACTCTCTCAGAAAATTTCTACACATAGTAACATTTTCTGACACATCTGTACCACTAAGTTTACCACATGAGCAAAACAATGAACTTATAGTGCTCTTGGCTCCTCAGCTTTTACAAGAGCCTGAACTCCACTAAGATGTCGAGCAACATTCAGTGCTCCATCACAGCACTTGCCATGACATCTGTCAAGAGAAAGATCTTTAGCTTCAGAAAAGACTTTTCTCTTTCTAATTAGGAATCTATCCATGGCCAATTGAATGGAATGGTAGACTGAAAACAATTCAAAGGAAACTATCAGGATTCTGAAGGAGGTGAAATTATATATTAAAAATAGGAGAGGAGTAGCCATGTTCAGAAAACAGAGATTTATAACCTGATCTTGATCCTGAATGGGGCCAAGGTTTGAAATAATACAAAAACAAACCTAGCTAAAAGTAAAATAAAGAATATTGGACACAGTCTGAATATTATGCCCTGTACACATTAGATGTTATATTTTAGTCCTTGGCAAATATGTGCAAATGTCTGCTGGGATAGGCTTGCCTGGATTGTGCAGGCAGGGTGTAATCCCTGCAGGTTCTAACTTTTTGTAATAGCATTTCAAATTTACCATAGTGTTTTATAGTTTTTTATCCAAACATCTACCATGCAAAGTAAGCTACAGTGCAATAATACAGTTATATGCTTGAAACCAGTTCATGTTAGCTGTAGCTGCCTAGTTGGTGAACTGTCAATACAAACCTACTTGACCAACTCTTTAGAGTGTAGACATTTTAAGGAGAATGCTCAACAGGTTTGCTTGGGGCCATTAGTTAACTTTAAAAAGGATCTGGTTCTGCATCCACTCCAGCAAACATAATCACAGGCTTGAAGAAGACACAAAATATCCATTTACTGAAAGAATCCCCAAATCCTATAGCTATACATTACTGTATTTTTGAAAGTGCTACTCAAATGTTTTTTTCAATTTCTTCTCTAAGCATTCGCTAGTTGGTTACCTCTTTGAAACTGTATCACACCATTTTAGGTACCAGAAAAATGCAGAGCATGAACATGTACAAAGTGTACATTCCTTGCCAATGTTCTCTCCAGGGGGTACACAGGGTAAAAGGAAATTTTAAAAAGGCCTCTGATCTGCACCCCCCCTCCAAATCTTGTTCATGCAGATGGGGTTTCTCATTGCTTCAGAGAGAGAGCAGTCAATTTTAGAAATTGTCATTTTCTGCAATAGATACCACCTCTTTTTTTAAAAATGGAATGGAAATTGAAAGAGGAGCTTAGGAGTGGCTGAAGCACACCCCGCCCCCCCAGCCACACAAATTACCATGAAAAAACTGTTTTCCCACAACCAGCAACAAAGAAACAAACAAAGTTATTTTAACAAGGAAACATAGAGCCTACCCTTTCCCAGTGTTTCATTTCCAAACTACAATGTAATGATAATGTAACTAAAAAGTAAAATAAAATAGAGACTCACTTTTTCCCTGTTAAAAGGAACAGAAACTGATCCTTAACAGAGTAGCACTGATTGCAAAGAAAATGTGATGATGGGTGGTTGGAGCGTGCTGGCTGGTGTGAGTGTGAAAGTTTTAGAAAAGAAGTAGTTTTAGAAAAGTTTTAGAAAAGAAGTAAGAGTTCTTTATTATAGGAACTCCATACTTTGGTAGGAAAGTGGAGAGAGAGATTCCTTTTTAAAAAAAAAAAATTATTGGTGAGTTTATATTTCATATTTAATACATTCACTCCCCTCATATCTAATTTACTCTAACCCCCACCCTTTCCTCCCCCCTCCTTATCGACTTCCAAGAGCTTTCCAACCCTTAACCCTTCTTATTACTTAACTTGACTTCACTTATATTCTTCTATAACACATATATCGTAATATTTCTTACTCTAAGCATATTCAAATTGTTTTATATATATACTATATTAAAATCACTAATCCACCAATGTATCCATTTTACTCTTCCTTGATTAAACTCTATATTCTAAGTAAGATTTGCTTAAACATAATACTAGCTTAGATTGTAATAATTAAATTCCCCCTTAATGGTAAAGTCGCTTATCTCTTCTGTTTACAACATCACCTTTTAATAATTCTCAAACTGCCACAGTTCTCCCTTCACATCCCATTTTTTTTCTAAATATTGTTTCAATTTCCCCCAGTCAGTAATAAATTGTCCTGGATCAAGATCTTTAAGTTTTCTTGTCATTTTGTCCATCTCCGCCATGTACAGCAATTTATAAATCCAATCTTCTATAGTTGGTATTTCTTGTATTTTCCATTTCTGCGCGTACAAAAGTCTTGCCGCTGTGGTCATATAAAATAGCAATGTTCTGCATTATAACAATGTACTGCACTGGAACACCTTCCATTCCCAAGTTCAGTAGCAACAATTCTGGGTTCTTATTTATTTGGATTTGTAAAATCTCATTAATTACTTCAATTATATCTCCCCAGTATTGCTTAGCTACCTCACAAGTCCACCACATATGATATAGTGACCCTTCATGCTTTTTACATTTCCAACATTTGTCTGACATGTTAGTGTTCCCTAGCGCAATCTTCTTTTGTGTTAGATACCATCTATAGATCATTTTGTATATATTCTCTTTAATGTTCGTACAAGTTGAAATCTTCAATGTATTTTTCCACAGGTGCTCCCACGCCTCCATTGTTATTTCTTTATTGAAATTTACTGCCCACTTCACCATCTGGACTTTTACTATTTCATCCTCCGTATGCCATTTTAGAAGTACTTTGTAAATCTTTGAAATTTCTTTTTTACCTTCTTGTAATATCACTTCTTCTAATTCTGAGTTTTCCATTCTTATCCCTCCTTTTGAACAGTCCGAATTGAAAAGATCTCTGATCTGTCTATATTGGAACCATCCATAACAAGGAGACAGCTCTTCTTCTGTCTTTATTCTTATTGTTGAATATTGTATTTGTGTTATCTCCTTGTAGGTCAAACGTTGCTGTTCATTGTCGACAGTTCTCGGATCTATTACTTTATACAGTACCACCCATGAAGGAATTCCATCTTCCAAATAAACCTTATACTTCTTCCAGATTGTGAAGCGGCTTCTTCGAATATAGTGGTGCAAAAACAGAGTCTGCTTTAACTTTATCGTACCACAGATAGGCATGCCATCCAAACAACTTTTTGTGTCCCTCCAAGGCCAGCAATTTACGGTTTTTCAATGTTATCCAATCTTTTAACCATGCCAGACAAATTGCTTCATAGTATAGTCTTATATTGGGCAGTTGCAAACCACCTCTTTCCTTCGCATCCTGTAGTACTTTCATTTTCACACGTGGTTTTTTGCCTGCCCACACAAAGTCTGAAATTTTCCTTTGCCATTTGTCAAATTGTTTAGTCTCGGATAATTGGGATTGTTTGCAACAAGAACATCACACGTGGTAGAACATTCATCTTTACTGCTGCTATTCTTCCCAACCATGTTAAATTCAGTTTGTTCCATTTTATCAAGTCTCTTTCTATTTGTATCCACAATTTATCATAGTTATTTTTAAATAGATCTGTGTTTTTCGCAGTCAGTTCAATACCAAGATATTTTACTTTATTAGTTACCTCACAATCCGTTATCTCCATTAGTTCTTGCTGCTTCTGCTTGGTCATGTTTTTACATAGTATCTTCGACTTCTTTTTATTCACATAAAATCCAGCCAAATCTCCGAACTCCTTTATTTTGTCTATTATTTTAGGCATATTCTCAATTGGATCGTCTACTATTAACATTATATCATCCGCAAATGCTCTGACCTTGTAGGAAAATTCCTTTATTTTTATGCCTCGAATTGTATCATCCTCTCGTATTTGAATCATCAGTATCTCCAAGAACAAAATGAACAACAATGGAGATAGAGAGCAGCCCTGTCTTGTACCTTTGCTTATTTTCAACTTTTTAGTTAAATCGTCATTCACTACAATCGCTGCACTTTGGTCTCTATAAATTTCTTTAACTGCTTGTATGAACTTTGCTCCCATTTGCAGCTTTTCCATAGTGGCAAACATAAAGTCTCAGTTCAGATTGTCAAATGCTTTTTCTGCGTCCACGAAAAAGAAACCAACCTCCCTATCACAGTGCTTATCATAGTATTCAATAGCGTTTATTACTGTCCTTAAATTGTCTTTAATTTGTCTATTAGGTAAAAATCCGGCCTGCTCTTCTGCAATAAATTCCAACAGCCATCCCTTTATCCTTTCCGCCAAAACTTTTGCAAATATTTTATAGTCATTGTTCAGCAACGAAATTGGCCGATAATTTTTAACATTGGTCAGATCCTGTCCATCTTTCGGAATCAGTGATATGTTAGCTTCGTTCCATGAATCGGGAATCTTATGGCCTTGCATAACTTCATTCATTACCTCTCAAAAAAGGTGCCAATTCGCTAGCCATCATTTTGTAGAACTTTGCCATCAGTCCATCCGGTCCCGGTGCTTTCCCTAATTTCGTGGATTGGATGGCCTCTTTTATTTCTTCCTCTGTCACTTCCCTATTTAATTTTTCTTTCCATTCCTCTGACATCATTGGAAGTTTCATTCTTTCCAAATACTCCGCTATTGAATCTCTATTCACTTCTTTTTTCTGCTTTGCATAAAATTTATAGAAAGCTCTACTAATAGCTGATTGGTCCAATAATGTTCTGTCTTCCTCTCGTATTTTAATTATGGTTTTCTTCTATTTTTTCTTTTTTAATTGCCAAGCTAGATATTTGCCAGGTTTATTTGCACTTTCAAATGTTTTTTTATTCATTTTTTTCAAGTTCCACTCCAACTCTTTGTTATTCATTGCCGTCAATTGTTCCTGCAATATTTTTATATCCTGATATATACGTTTCTTCCCTGGTCTTTTCTTAAGTTGTATCTCTTTGGCTTTAATTTTTTCAGTTATTTCCTTTCTTTTTTCTTCTTTTCTCCTTCTGTCCCTTGCGTTCAAGTCCATCAATATTCCCCTTATTACAGCTTTGTAAGTGTCCCATACCTTATGAGTTGACACATCCTTATTTAAATTGTATTGTATAAAGAACTTGGTCTCCTTTCTTAGCAACGACATGTTATCTTCTATCTGCAGCAAGTCTTCATTTATTCTCCATCCTTTTCTTTTAGTATTTTTTCCAAATCTCCACATGATAGGATTGTGATCTGAGCCTACCTTAGGCATTATCTCCACATCTCTAGTCCACAACATTAGTTCTTTGGAAGCCCAGATCATATCAATTCTTAATAGAGTAGCATGCCTCGCAGAATAAAAGGTATATTGTCTGTTTTTTTGGATTTTGTCTCCTCCATACATCTTCCAGACTTTCCTGTTCTTTAATCGCAAAAACCGACTTTGGCAAAAGTCCTCTTTTTTTGTGCAATTTCATCTCGTGAGCCGACCTGATATTTCTCCTTACTCCACCAAATTCAAATGCCAGTCCTTCTGGTATTTCCCATCTGTACCTAATCTTCAAATCCTTTAACATCTGGACCAGCTCTCTGTATTTTTTCCGCTCCAACAACACCGCTCTGGGCAGTTCTTTCATAACTCTCACCACCTTCCCGTCGACTTCTAATGATTCCTGAAACTGTTTGCTTACGATTGACTCTCTTGTGTTTCTGGTCGTAAATTGCACGATCATATTCTTTGGTAACTTCTTCTGAGCTGCAAATTTTGAGTTAATTCTGTATGCCACGTCCAGAAGAGCTGCAACCTCCTCTTCTTCTTTCCCCAGGTAGCCCGCCAAAATTTCTGTAATCTGCTCTTGGGCTGTTTTTTCCACAATCTCCGGAATCCCGCGAAATCTGAGTTGCTTTTCCATTTGTTTACATTCAGCTACGGCCATTCTTCCCTTCATTCCTCGCATCTCCGTTCTCTGCACGTCTGTTAAGGTGTCAACCGCGTTCTCTACTACATTAACTCTCTGCTGTGTAGCTTGCAAGTCATTTTGTACTTGATCCATTTTTTTTGTGAGTTCTGCCATCTCCGATTTTAGTGCCTCTTTAAAGTCCTTAAAATTCTCCTGCATCATTTCTTTAAGCTCTTTATTTCCTTCTGAAACTTTTTTATCCAAATTCTCCAGCGCGGTTTGCCGCTCCTTCTTCGACATCGTGGGGCTAGCTCTACTTCGCTCCCACATGTCTGCTCCTTTCCTCAACTCCGTGGCACTAGTTTGTTACTTTCTGTTATTTTTAAAAGTCCAAATTCAGTTTATTTTTTAGAGAAAAGAGTTTGCATAGTCCAAAATGTCGGGCATTTTTTCTCTATGGTTTTGTATTGAAGCAATCGCCCTTACCTTCACCAAAGATGGCCTACTTCCGTTTTCCTTGAAGTCACAGCTTTGCCCTGTTTCAAAATAGCGACCTTCCGCTTCCATTGTTAACAAGCCGCTTCTTGCCAGTCTCTTTATGATTCTGACGCACTTCCTATTCCTCTTCTTTCCACAGCAGTTCTCGCGATATTAAAACTTTCTCACAGTCTACTATCTCTTCCTAGCCGCAGGTATGTAAATAATAGTCAATTTTCCGCATTAACTTCTCTTTACAATGTCACTTTTTAAAATTTAATTTGCCGGAACTTCCTCCTTTACATAACAAGTCTCTTGCAGTTTTTAGATTCTCTTTATCACTTTATTCCTTTTTATAATCTGTCCCGTATTAAGAGATAGCAATCTTTACCTTCTTAGACATTTCTCTTGGGTTGTAATCGCTGCTTCAAATATCCAATTAGTTCCTATTCCCTTTTTGGTTTACTGAAGCTTGGGTATGTAGGTCTTATGCCAGAAACTGACTCCAGAGCCGCTGAAGAGATTTTGGCAACCTTTCTTCGGGTGGGACCTCAAGAGTGGACAGGGGCTCGTTGTGTAGAACCCCCCTGACACCTGAGATCAATGCGCCCTCAGGTTCTTAAGCGTACATGCCTGTTCTCCTCCTGAGAACAGGGGGCTGCGGGCAGTTGGCGCCCCTCCAGCCTCCACAAACAGTGGCATGGACAGCCCAGCTCCCTGAGCTGCGTTAGACCTCCATGAATCCCAAACTGGAAGTCGTGGAGAGATAGATTCCTATCTACTGATCTATTCCTGAGGAGGTAGTCCTGAGATTAGCAATTTACACATCAAAGGATAGTTCAGGGCAGTAAAGGAATAAAGTAAAGGAATAAACAGCTGCTCTGATCTTCCTATCTTTCTAACTCTCTGGTTTCTCCCCCTCTGAAACATGTGAAAAGGGACAGCATTCCCCAAATGTAAATTGTAGTGAAACAATTATATTGTAATTATGTCTAACAGAGACCTTGCAATCTGACTGTTGCTACATTTAAAATGGGTGGGGCCAGCCAGGGTTAAGGACTAATCTAATTCGTGTGAGCCATAGCCATAGGTATTTTAAGGCAATGTATACATTCTTTTTTATGTAAAATTTATTTTTTAAAATATAAGCAACAGAAAAAAGAAAATAAAAACAATAGCACAATTATAATGACATCAATTGTCTACTGACATTATGTTGCTGCAGTCCCGAACTCCTGAGCTCAAGTGATCTGCCGGCCTCAGCCTCCCGTGCTTAGACTAGGATTACAAGCGCGCGCCTTACCTACATCATTACATTAAAAAAAAAAGAAAAGAAAGAGTAAACATATACTATAATAAACAATATAAATAACTCAGGTTTTTTATATCCAGCACATGTGTGTTGGATGTGTTTGGTGTCTGTCAGAAAAGAAAGTATAGTCTCCAATATTCAGATTTTTGATCCTCCAAGCATCTTCCAATTGTAACATTCCCATATAATTAAACACATTTTTGTGAAGTTTGCATTCTTTGGTTTTTTTCACCTATCTTTTTTTTAGATCCATTACTCCATTCATGTCTCCAAAGATCATTATCTTCTTGAAAATTAAAAATTGATTGGAAAACATTTTCAAAAATTTTTCTCTTGCATTGTTTGGTGCATATATCGTTGCTAGTGTGTAAATCTTGCCTTCCAGGAGCCTGATTTTCACAATCATATATCTTCTATAACATTTATTTGTAAATTGTTTATAGAAACCACAATTCCTTTTTTAAATTATAAATTCTTAATAAACACACAAATACATACGAGCAAACAACAGGAACAAAGCCCAAAGAATCATGGAAATTGTAATATGATACAACAGGAAGGGTGGACAGTCCTGTGCTTGATCTGCCATTGTAACTGAGTCCCTCATGTGAGTTTGTCACTGCTTGCCCCCCTGGCCAAATCTGAGGGGGCTTGAGCCCCTCTGCCCCCATGTAGTTCACTGGTTGCCTGGGGGGGCTCAGCCCCCCTGGCCAAATCCATGCAAAATGCCACCCCAAGCCATCTAGAAAAGACCCCTTGTTTTCCCCCATAGGGAATAATGGAGAGTGGAGGAGGATAGGGGCACCTTCTTTGAGAGGCCATAACATGCCCCCCCAAATCCAATCGTTCTGAAACTTGGGGGTCATTAGAGGAGAGTTATGAGAATGTCCCCACCAAGTTTGGTATGATTTGGAAAGAAAATGAGCCCCCCCAGGACCCCGGAAAGCTGGGAGCATGTTCCCCATTGAAAATAATGGCCGAATCTTTCCTAATCATACCGAAGCGGCTCAAATAGCAATTTCCGAAGCTGCTTGCTGCTTTGGAAAATGCTTGATTCCGAATCTTTTTCCCACTTCGGAAATACCAAAGCGGGAAACCCAAATATTAGTGGCACTGCACACCCTTAGTTGCCACCCACATGCAGGCTTTGGATTCTGCCTTAAGTAACCTTGTTACTTGCAGAACCTTGTTAGATTGCAGAATCTGTATTTTCTGGTTTTAAAATGGGTGATTTTAGATCCAGGACCTCTGGATGTAAGCTAAGGTGAAAACAAGAGAAGACTGGACAGAGCAGAATATGGATTGTACTCCATGCAATAGAAGATGTTTGAAAATTAGAACAGCCTCCTTTTTCTCTTCAGTACCATGTAGAAAGGGGAAAAATGATAGTCCTCCATCCATACACCAAAGACATCAGGAAAAACATTATTAAAAGGGGAGTCTTGACTGCAGCATTTTAGACTAAATGGGCTCTGCTGCACGTTGTGCTTTGTGAAGCTTAAGAAAATTGCACCATGGCAGCTTGCCGAGCAGACAAAAGGAAGGAATGGAACAAACGAGTGGGGTGGGGTGAATATTTAGAAATTTACGATCATGTTATTTGCTCTCATTTTCTGGAGATTCTTTCTAGTAATACTGAGTCTAAGCTTGATAATCATGTTTTATATTATTACCATTAAAAATACTGGTTTCTGTCGGACCCCCTTCATTCTCTGAGCCTGTAATAGCACATTTGTATGATTCTCTTAGTTGTCTTGTGAGAATGTTTGTGGTTGCAGGGAAAGTAAGGGTTTTCCTCCTTAGAGATGCCATTTTACAGAAGAGTGAAACTTGGAGCTTTACCTATGACATAATTGTATTCTGTTGCATTTTAACTGTTTTATCCCTGTCCTGTTTAACAGCAGATATGCTAGCCAAATTCCTTTTAGTTGCTTTTAAGGGATCTGAGTGTTTCTTAATTGTAATCTAGGAAATGGACTATTTCAACCTTGATGATCCTTTGACTACTTTTTGATGACAAGGGATACTCATTCTCTTGTTGGTTCATGCGCTCATGCTCAGGTATATGCAAATGAGCCACTGCAAATTGAACACTCAGAAAGAACATCTATATTCTCTCTTTTTTAAACAGTTGGTTCATACAGTCAATTGTCAGTCATCAATATTATTCAAGTATAATTATACATGTCAAAGTATGCAGGGCAATTCTTAATACTAACAGTGCCATGAATGTGAAACTCCAAGAGTTTTTATACCTCAAAGTATAAATTTCAGGACAAAACCTAGACATTTATATTAGAAAAATTGTGCTATCCTACGCAGAGTTACTCCAGTCTAACCCCATTGAAATCAATGGACTTAAATGGAGTAATTCCTCATACAGTTGCACTGTAAAGAACTTACTTAATCAAGTATTGTAGTCTTCTTAAACTCAACATCTTTTTTTGAAGTAGAGTTCTTAGTTTAAAAAACAAGAGTGTGCATGAAGTTTTGAGTTGGCCACAATTAAATCATTCTCCTCCTAGCCCCCTAATGCCCTTAATCAACCCTAAAGAAGTATAAATTATTAAACATCTTCTTGGGATTAAATTTTTATTCCTAATTATACGCAAAAGATATATATAATAAAATATTCATCATATAATTGTGATTAAAATGTACAGTCTCCCAAAAGATGTGATTAGCAATTTTAAACACCCAAAACTTAATTAAGCAGGTAACAGGGGTTAGAACTGAGACTTTTAAAAGGAACAAAATATTAAAATTAGTTTTTAAAGAAATCTTTTATTGCTAGATCTAGGATGTCAAGGGAATTGTCTAGAAACAAGATAAAAATTAAGGTGATGTACATTATTCTTTTTCTAATCCTAAAAGCCCTCTGTTTTAAAGCCTTTTTCCATGTATAAATTTAATTAATTTATAAAGAAATATATCTTGATTTTTTAAAATGTATCTTGCCTCATCTTGTAAAACTCCCCTGTTGCATATAAACTTACTCTCTAGTTACATCCTGCGTTGTGTGCACATTTCCATACATTTTCTATGAGCTATACTGAAATAAAGAAGCACAAGATAAAGTTTTCAATCTGCCCCACCTCCCCAGTGCTCCTGCCACTTAAAGATTCCCAGCTAGCAAGGAATGGGAAAGACCTGTTACTTATTTAAAATATTTATAAACAATATCACCAAATTTCTAAAATAAAATGATGCTGGCATGCTAACAATGTAATACAAAGCATAATCAGCATAAAATGGTCACAAACTGGCAGCATTAAGAGTTAATCTACACTTAAACTAGCAGCAGATGGTTCAATTAAGACAAACCCTAAAAAGTCTAGAGACTTTTTAACAACTTGAAAAGACCTGAGGTCTTGTAGAATGTTTTCAGTCAAATCCCTATGATCGGATAATTGATATGAAGAGTTGATTGATATGGTCATTCAGACTGTTTGGAATAGCTCCACATTGTTGCTGTTTACCTGTAGCAAGTTGTTTGTGTACAGTGGGGTCACCACAGACCTCTCGTGATTTCCACTATACCACCACAAGCCTTACTTTTTGTCCTTTTGCATTTTGCAGTGGAGCCCTGTGACAAACCATTGTGATTTAAAACAACCTCCCTCTGGGCCCTGTAAAATGTGCAAGAAAACACAGGAAGGGGAGGTACATTATTAAACTGCAGAAAACAAAATAAAAATATCTTTAAATCACCTACAAGTTGCTCACACCTCATCCAACATGTTTCCATCCTGAATGGCTCTTTATCAAACAGCTGGTTCAAGAATTTTGCTAGCATTTCTTGGTGAAGTGGAATATTGCCTATGTCACTCTTACTTGTGTTTTGCTATATGTTAAGAAGTGTAACAAGGAGTACATTAAGTAATTCCAAATGGACTGTGGAACCAGTTTTCTCATGTTCATTTTTAATGTCTATTTCTTTACTTCTTCCCTTTTACACTTGTGGCAGCCCGGGGGATCTGAAGACTGTCCGTCATGTCCTCTGGAATGTAGGACAGCTGCTAAACTGCTTCTACATACTTTATGATTGTAGGGGACTGTTCAAGCTTTCTGCTGCATTGTGGCTTTAAATGGGACATGCAGTTCCTTAGGAGGAGGTGCTGATGTCCACTGACTTGGCTAACATCGACAGGCAGACATGAGGTTCGGAGCAGGGTATGGATACCAAGTGTAGCAATGAGTTTAGATATGGAAATGCTAGAATAACATGTGCCCCTTGGTTTCCAGTTTAATTTGAGAAACTGGCCTGTTATTGCTGGATGTGCAAAGTGGCTGGGGCAAGACTTGCTCCCACCAGGAGAAAAAGTGGCGCAACCACATAATGGGCTAGTGTTTGAAAAGGCAGTTTTACACACACACACACACACACACACACACACACACACACACACACACACACACACACACACACACACACACACTCCTGAGAATTTCTCCTTTGAGGAAGGAAAACTATGAATCCCCCCCCCCCTCAAAGAGGCAGCTTTTAAATAATGCCGCCCCAGATGGGAAAGTCTCATACTTTTGGTTTGCATTACTTCTACTTCACGTCTAGCAATGATTGGTATGAAACCTGTAAACCTATGTTATGCCTATGGTACACCTGCTTGGAAACTGCAGGAAGTAGCTCTCTCAAGACATCAACAGAGGGAAGTGCCCCTGAAATTCTGGCACCCCTAAAACCTTGCCTTGCTTCTGTGGCTGAGCCAGCTCTGATTTTAGATACTGTTGTAGAACATTTTCTTTTCCCAATTTGAAGTATCTATAATTCCCTGGTGAGAAGCTATAGATGCTTGAAAATGTTGTTAGGTAGCTTTAGAAAAGGTTTCATCAAATGTTGTTATACCACCTGGTATACCATCTTTTGTTTTTAGCCATCTTATGTAAATTGGGCTGAGACCTGCTTTCCTGATCTCACCAGCTCTGGGAAGCTAAGCAAGATCAGCACTGTTTAGAATTTGGATAGGAGACCCCCAAGGAAGTTCCAGGTTGTTACACAGAGGCAGAGCAATGGCAAACCACCTCTGAATGTCTCTTGCCTTGAAAACCCTACAGGGTTTCCATAAGTCGGCTGTAACTTTACAGCACTTTCCACTACCACCATGTAAACTGGGCTGACACTTTCTTTTAGCTGTTCAAAATATAACAACTACCCTATAAGCAACACTGACAGTTCCAACCACGGACAAATTTGGTATGCATTATGGACACCAATAGCCTTTAGGAATCCAACCATCTTGATTTTCGATGTACTTTTTATGCAACAGCCGCTGTTAAAGCAGAATCTCAAAGATTACCTTTTAACCTCAGAATCTTTTCTCCACAATCTGCAATATAGAATCACAAACACATTGCAGCAGCCTCAAGTCTATTTTTTTAAAAATGGTAATACTCCCCCCTCCACAAGTCTTCAGGTTTAATTTTCATGATTATGTTAGATTATGAGTAATTTTAAATCATGGTATCCAGTAGAGACTGCTCTTACTCAGCAGCTCTTTTCAACAGTTGTTTATGGTAGTTTCAGCCTCTTTCTGCCTCTCGGAGGCTCTTTATTTTTAAAGCAAGGCAGACAAGGCCTAAAATTATTCCATTAAAGAGGTGCAATTTTTGTAATGGGACTTAGAGTGCTCTGCAGAAGTGCAGGCAAGTTTCTTCAATATCCTGAGCATTATTCGCTCATTTAGTTAAATGATGTTTCTAATTCCCTGGTAATTACATGTAATGAGGCACTCTTTCTCTTCTTGATGAGACTTTAGCTTAATATGAGATGTCGTTTTTTTTAAGGGATAATTACCCTTCCCAGGAAAAGTGGGGGTTTGTTGTGCAGAATATAGCAAATTATTTTATTTCCTGCCATCTTGACTGCCAGTAAATTATAAAATTAAGTTTCAGAGAAGCATTAGCACCATTTTGGAAAAAGGCTTGAGATTCTGCATTGCTCCCCCCTCTCTTTTATTCATCTGCTGATGTCCGCTGGGACCGTTGGGCTATTATTTATAAAATAGATGTTTTTCTGCCAATACCCAGTATTTGGTGGCCGTGTGGTAGCAACATGGGTTTAATTTCCTTGGATGATGTCCAAAGCCGAATTTTCCTGTTAGTTGCTTTTTGTGAGAGTTAATTATCTTTATAAAGTTAAGTAGCACTTTATTTTAACCCTCCTTATATCTCCCTAGTTGTGTTTTATTACTTTATAATATTCTTTAAAAATCTTAAAATTTGAACAAGATGATGGAATACAATGAAAGAATCCTAGGTGCCTGATAATATTTCTGCTACATAAATAACTAATTTCTATAGCTAAAATGTAAAAATACACCTAGGTCTTTAACTTCATAGTTGGGCAGCTTTCATTTTGAATTTGCTGAATTTCCTCCCCCTAGCATTAAAAGGTATGCAGACAAATTTATTTGGGCCTGGTTCCTCAAAGTATTACAGGATATTCTATGAAGCTCACTTACAAGCATTTCATCTATCTGAGTAAGAAGACATTCCCCTATTTTTATCCACCACATACATTAAAGAAAGATGATAGAGTAGCATTTTAAAATGCCTAAGCAGGTGCTCCATCTATGGACAGAATTCAAAACGGTATTCCTTGACTGTAGTTTGATTACTATCATATTCTTCTGCATGTATAGTCCAGGCCTGAATAACTAACCAAAAGGTTCATTTTTTTTAGTGGGCATTAGTGAATATCCATAGGCTAGACTTGGCCCATGAGATTCCAGCTACCCACCACATTATAGAAGCTCCAGTATACGTTCTAGGAGCCCACAATTTGTAAGAAAAGAAAATATCAGATTGCCAGCCTTACTAGAACATCAGATATGTAACAAACAGCAGTATTTAACCAGGAATAACAAAATTCTCCTTTGTTGTAACTAAAAGATCACTTCCTTAGCACTTGAAGCAATCTCGTGGTCCAGATTTTGCAGAGTACTGAATAGATTGAGGTTTGAGTGGACTGAAGCCCTGTATGAGAAAATTTTTGTAATGGGAGAAGGCAGAAATATTTGGTGGGAGGGGGAAGATAGTGTACTATCAGCTGGGAATACAGAATTTTGTAAATTAACCTAACACTAGCTCTTGTTCTGCAGTGTAAAGCTGGAAATGTATGTTACCTCAATGAATATTCCATCAAAGTAAACTGACATCTAGTATAGCAGATGATCCTTGGAGGTGAAGAATCAGTTTATTTTCCGGCTGTTGGATTGCTGTCAAATTACTATTTCCAAAATTGCAAGAAAGCTGTTGAAGTAAATTTTCTCCATCTTCTTTCCCCCAAACTTCCAAGTTCCTCTTTTTTAAAAAATCTATCCTCTGTACACTATAACTATCATAAAAATCTTCGAGTATAAAGTGATTTCTCTCTCTCTTTTTAAAGATACTGTTAGGTAAGGGAGCATAGTTTTTTATTTAAATCTCAATATGATAACCCAAATCACTGCAAAGGTCTTAAGCAAGGATATAGCAAGGGATGAGAGTCAATATTTAACCACTGCGCTGAAAGGACAGAAGATGGGGAATTCCACCTTAAACTTCAGTCGTGTAAATTGACCCTCTGAGACTTTTTCTTTTGCAAACTAAAGCTGCAGAGGCTTCAATTAATGTGGCTGACTCATTGGGGGGAGGGTAAGACTCTGGTTCCTTTTGGATTTGAGTCCAGTGGCAAATTCCAACAAGATTTTCAGGGAGTAAGCTTCTGAAAGTCAGAGCTCCCTTCTTTCAGGTGATATTTCTGCAAAAATTGCACCCTTTCCCAGCTGATCTTTGCTCCAGTGGTCTTCAGCTTTAACATGCAACCTCCAAGATTTCATTGTGTAAGAGACTATAAAACAGGGGACAAATTACATGCAGCTATCATATGTAATTTGGCTTTAAGTCCTAGTGACCAAGGGAATTTCTTTCCAGCCACACCAAAGTTTTTTACATGGTTACTATTTATCATATTCCCCCTCAACATTTTGATGTCTGAGTGCTGATAAGAAATAACGATGACAGGAGTGAAAGGACACAAACAGCTTTGAAATACTTAGGGTTGCCTACTTCCAGGTAATGGATGGCAATCTTCTGGAATTACAACTGATCTCCAGGCCATAGAGATCAGTTTCCTTGGCAAAAATGGCTGCTTTGGATAGAATCTATGGCAACATACTCTGCTGAGCTCCCTCCTCAAAACCTGCCCTACTCAGGCTCTACCTCCAGGAATTTCCAACCCAAAGTTGGCAATCTTACGTGGGATTCTCATAGCTAGTTTGCATCTAAGGTCATATTTTATACTGTCAGGGCCATTTGAAGATGTTCTGGAAGTTGTCTCAAGATTATCCTGAAGCTGCAACTCCTGCCTACATAGTAGAGTTAAGAAGAAAAATGAGAGGCACCCCAGGAAAAACTAGGATAAGTAATCCAGGGGAAAAAATCCAGGGTGGAAAAATCCAAAATATACAAAGAGGTGTTTCCTTTGCCAGGAAGACCAATTGTGTCTGGGAGTAATTCTATTTTGGAGCCCCTTGCTGTCTACCTGGATAAATTTTTACAAACTGCTGTCACTAAACCCAAGGCTTTTTATTAATTTAGTGAAAGAAATGCCTTTGGAATCAGACTGTGTCCTCATGATTCTAGATGTGGCTTCCCTTTATACTTCTATCCCACATGAGGAAGCCAGACTAGCTGTAGAGACAGCACTCTGGTCATGGGGAAATGATATGTCCCCAACTTCCTTCCTTTAGGAATAGTTGGATTTAATATTAGAGAAGAACTATTTTAGGTTTAAAGACCAATATTTTTTACCAAATAAAAGGGGTCGCTATGGGGTGTGCAGCAGCCCTAAGTATAGCAAACTTGTTCATGGCACAATTAGAGCAACAGTACATTTTTAACAAGGAGCACAATCCCTTTAGGGAAGATTCTTTTATTTAAACAATTTATTGATGCTTTATTTGTCATCCTGAAGAGACGAGATGCAGTACAACCTTTTGGCGTATGGCTGAGTGCAGTTAATCCTAATATAAAATGCACTTGGCAGATGCATAGTGATTATATCAACTTCCTAGACATAGTGATATACAGGAGCAGTGAAAATAAGGTAAAACTTAGACCATACAGGAAGGAGACAGACCACAATTCCTATTTACATTATACTTCCCATCATCCCAGTCATCTTCGTAATAACATTCCATATGGACAGTATCTGAGACTTAAAAGGAATTCCTCGGAAGTTTCAGATTACAAACAGGAGAGTAGCTCTTTAAGTTGGGCATTTGAGGACAGGGGATATCCATATCACATCCTTCTCTCTGCACAACAAAGAGCTGCAAGGGTGGAATGAAGGGAGTTGTTCCAAAACATAAAGAGGCAGGAGGAACCAAGGATCAGATGGGCTCTGGAATATACCCCTCTTGCCAATAGAAGTAGCAGAATTGTCCACAAGCATTGACATTTACTCAGAAATATTGCAGGATCTTAAGCCCCCCCCCCGCCATTGGCTTTAAACATAAATGAAGCCTCAGGGATATACTTGTACATTCAGACTATAGCGATCAATTGACACCTGCAGCCAGACCAGTTGGCCATGACTCTTGTGGGCATTGTAGTGTATGCCTCCTGGTTCTGACAGGCAGCTCATACACACGCAGAGATACTGAAGCTTTAATTTGTTTACATGACTTTTCCATCTGCAGTATGTCAGGGGTTGTGTACCTGCTACAATGTAGTTGCCAGCTCATATACATTGGAAGCACAGTATGCTCGATCCATGTCAGAATATTAGAACACGTGTCCCGGATTAGAAACAGGACCCTTCACACGCCACTAGTGGCACATTTCATGGAAAACCACAGGAAGGAAAATGAGTTTCGTTTTACTGTTTTATATGTATCCAAGAGGGGTTCTAAATATTCCATCAACAGAGAACTCTTACAAAGAGAAGCATACTGGATTCACGAGCTAAGGAGTTTGACAATGAGTTAAATTTATCCTGTTTTTTGTAACTTTTTATTCCTGTAATTTTTGCTCTCAGTTGTGTTTAATTTGCCTTTAAATATGTTCAAGCAGCTGATTACTTTGTAACAATATTGTGGGTAATTGACAACATGTGGTACGGTACACAGCCATCTCCCCCCCTCCCAATTAAGAATTGTATTTAAAGAAAATAGAATAAAGTAAGTGCATAGTATAAAAGTTATACATATTCTAAATTAAACAATAATTTGAGAGTTATATATCTTATACAACCAATAAGTATATAAACAATACATTTATAAAACTTGGGAATAAAACAAGCAGTGCCTTTAAATTTCTTTAAGGCAATAAAGTAATTATTACATATTTGGCTTCCCTGAGCCGAGATACATGACATTTCTCCTTCACTCTTCTTTGCTTCCCTCCCTCTAAGCTGCTGTATCAATTAGTTTAGCCTAAATAATCAAAGAAATCCATTTTTTCCAGAAGTTGGTTATTGGCCTATATCAAGGATACCACATCTCTTATTAATATCATTGAGTCCATATTCCGAGTTCTGCTTGCCTCTTGGCTCTAGATGTTGAGGCTTTATATACGCCTATTCCTCATGAGGAGGTGAGGCGTTTCATTGAATTGTATCTCACTGACAGAACAGATTTGATTCCACCAACCCACTTGCTATTAAGCTTCCTTGATATCATTTTAGAAAGAAATTATTTCAGATTCAAGGACCAATTTTTCTACCAAACTAAAGGGGTGGCTATGGGGTGCCCTGTGGCACCCAGTATAGCCAACTTATATATGACCCACTTGGAAAAATCAGCCTAATTGAACTCCTCTGTGAATCCTCTGTATGATAAAATTCTGTATTATGGTCGTTATATTGACGATATCCTGATGGTCATTGATGGGTGGGACTATGCCACACAATTTTTAGATTGGATGAACACCATAGATGCCAATATTAGATTGACTGTTACTGCACATAAGCAATGCGTGATTTTTTTGGATGTAGTTGTATTCAAACGGACCGCTTACACATTGGGAGTTAGGCCATTTCGGAAAATCACTGACAGGAGTGCTTATTTACATTATGATTCTTTTCATGCCAGATCCCTCAAAAAAATATACCTTATGGTCAATTTCTGAGAGCAAAGAGGAATTCCTCTCGGGAGTGTGATTTCTATAGGGAAGTTGATAGAATGGGAGATGTATTCACTTCCAGGGGGTATCCCAAATTATTAATTGATTGAGCTAAGAGCAGGTCCATCAATATGGAGAGGAACCGACTTTTGGTACAACATCCCAAGAAAGCAGATTCCAACATCAAATGGTCTATAGAATATACACCATTAGCATCAGGGATAGTTAAAGATCCAGAGGAGTTAGCCGTGTTAGTCTGTAGTAGCAAAATCAAAAAGAGTCCAGTAGCACCTTTAAGATCATCAAACATAACTGGCATATAGTTCAGAGCATTCCAGGTTGCGAATTACCCCGTGATGGGGTATAGACATACCAGCAGCCTGAGAGATAAACTTATACAATCTGACTTTAAAGACTATAGGAATAAGGATCGGTTTCCTTCAGGACATGCTTGTGGGCACTGTAACGTGTGTGCTCTTTCTGTAAATACCAATTCCGTCCTTAATCCAAAAACAGGAAGGAAATTATTTACCAATTCTTTTTCCACTTGTTTAACCTCCAATGTGGTATATGTTATAGAATGCTTTTGTGGTCTGCAATATGTAGGGAGTACAACATGTCCCATTAGGGTACGGATTCAAGAGCATCTTTAAAAAATTAGGAATAAGTCTCTTGAAGCTCCATTGACTTAACATTTTAGTCAGTTTCATCTTCATGAACGAGAACTGAAGTTTTCGGTACTACATATTGCAGTATCCCTGCCGAGTGCAGCCATTCATAAATTTCTGTTGTGTATGGAAGCAGAATGGATTTTTAGATTTGGCAGTTTGGCTCCTGCAGGATTAAACCATGAAATAGATTTTACAGCTTTTTATAATGAATTATAATACCACTTAGCTAGCAGTACTAAATTGCTGACTCACAAGTGATATTTCTTTAATTAGGCTGTTTAGCTAGCAGCACCAATTTGCTGACTCATATGTGATATTTCTTTAAATTTAGCTAGCAGTATCAAATTGCTGACTCATTGTGATATATTTTTTTAAATTACCCGCCCATCAATTGCCTTGAGTGAGTCAATATAAGAGGTTGACCTCCCATTATCTCATCATGACTCAGGAAGAAACTTACCAATGCTGGTTAAAATGCTGTTTGGAGAAAATGATGTAAGTAAATGAACACAGACCTTTTCATTTGTATGGTTCTTTGTTTATGGTATACATTGTATTAGTGTTAACATTTATGTTATAGGCAATAGAGGAATGGCTTGATAAAGCAATACACTGCGAAATGGGCTGTCTAAATTGCTAGCGCACCCTTTGCCAACAGCCCGGGAGCTTCTCTATCAACCTTCTGGCTCCCGTTGGACCCTCTTCGTCCTTCATTGGCAGGTTTGCCTGCAAGAAAGAAGAAACAACCGGTTGGAACTGTACATTTTGAAATATGAACTTTGTATTTATATGCATGTTATTATACATGTGTTGTATGGACTGTATTCCATGCGTTGGGGCTATATGCATGCAGATGGATAGTCCCTAGTATTTTTGTAGTATATATATTGGAATACTTACCTTACACTTTTTGCACTCATTGCATTGGCACTTCCATTAAAATTGCATTATTGTTATTATCTATCAGGTTTCTGTAGACCGTTTGGTCCTTGTTTGGCAATATTTTGTTTGAAACCTGTCCCTACTTGTTTGTGATACCTTGGGGGACCAATAAATGCCAGCAGCTATTTGAAAGGTTAAAAACCCTGTTCATCTCTGAACCTGTGTTATGTTGCCCAGATGAAAACAAGAAGTTCATTGTGCTAGTAGACACAAATGATGTAGCAATGGGTGGGAGTGATTTTACAGGAGGGCTGTAGTGGAGAGCTACACACCTGCACTTATATATCCAATGTTTTCAGAGACTGAAAGACACTGGGTCAGTTTGGGACAAGGAAGCAGCAGCCATTAAATTATCCACTTGGTGACATTGGCTGGAAGGAACAGAAATACCTTTTGAAATTTGGAATAATCATAAAAATCTAGAAGTGTTCAGATCACCCCACAAGTTGGGGGCAAAGCAGCTCCTGGAGGCAGAGTTCTTCTCAAAGTTTCAATTCACCCTCAAGCACCTCCCAGGGAAGTCAAATTTCTGAGCAGTCCCATCTCCCACAATACGAAAGTCAGAGGGAGGAAATTGTATCTTCACACCCACACAGTTGGGAGGGGCAGTGCTGACATGCAGGCAAGCACAGAAACTCCACACTTCCTCATCAAACTCTTGGCTGGAGACTGTCAAAACCGAACAGGAAAAAGAGGGAGAGGAGAGTTTGCAGAAATCCCTGGAAAAGGGGGAGGGTGGATACTGGTACCAACAGGGCAAATTGTACATAGCAGCAGCCCTGAGGGGGAAAGTGTTGAAAAAATGTCACAATGACAAAACAGCAGGGCCCTCAGGGTTTGTAAAAACTTTACATTTAGTGCAGAAGTAATTCTAGTGGCCAGGAATGAGAAAAGACATATCTAAGTATGTGTCCAGTTGTCCCATTTGTTTGATGGGGAAAAGATGTGGGGGGGAAGCCTCCAGGTCTCTTACAGCCGCTAGAGACCCTCCCCCACGACCTTGGTCCACCATTTCCATGGATTTCATTACCAACCTCCCCACTTCCAAGGGAAAAACTGTCATCTTAGAAGTTGTTGATTTATTTTCCAAACAAGCACATTTCACCCCCTGCTCCAAACTCCCCACTACAAAGAAACTCGCTAACCTGTTCATGCAGAACATGGTATGTTTACACTCTTTCCCAAACAATTTCTAACAAGGGGGGGGGGTCAAATTTGTTGCCAACTTTTGGTGGGAGCTTATGAAGTTAACAGGAATCTGACCCTTGCTGACTCAGTTAAGAGCCTGGGAGTTATATTGGATCCAGCGCTGCTACTAGAAAAACAAGGCAGCAGCAAAAAAATGCTTTCTACAACCTCACTGTAGCCTGCAAGATGGCTTCTTATCTCAACAAGGCTGACCTGGCCACCTGGATCCATGCTATGGTAACATAGAGGCTTGACTATTGTAATGTATTATACATCTAAGCTAACTAGGAGGCTACAATTAGTGCAAAATGCTGCAGCTCGACTGTTATCAGGAGTGAGCAGGAGCAGGAGCATCACTCCCATCCTACAGTCACTCCATTGGCTACCTATCACTTACCGTGCTCAGGTATTGGTTATTACATACAAAGCTCTTCATGGCCTTGGTTTGGCATACCTATGGGACCAATTTCCTCCCTATGTTCCTCCACGGCAGCTTTGCTTATCTGAACAGGGTCTCCTGCAGGTGTTAGGCTGCACATGGGCGAAATCAACAGCAGCCCGTACACGGGCTTCCTTTGTGGTAGCCCCTGTCCTGTGGAATGACCTGCCTTAGGAGATCAGGAGAGCCCCCACTCTCCTGGCTTTCCACAAACGATGCAAAACTGAATTATTCAAAAAGGCTTTTTACTCAAATGGGAGGGCTGTATTGTAGGGATGGGGTCTCAGATGCTTCGCTAATGAGTTAGGGACCATAGACTTCACCACTATGTTGCCTTACATATTATCTGTTCCTTTAAATATGTACTCCTATGTACTACCTGCACTTTGTTTGCTTTATGTTGTCTAATGTCAATCCTAGAAGTGATTATATTCTGTTTCAGTATTTTTTTCTACTTTTTATTGGATTCTTGCTAACACTACATCTTTCAAACTTTTATGTATTTACTGTATGGTATTGTTTATGGAAATGACCTTGATACTGTATGGAAATGTACTTGATATGGATTGTACTAATCTCATACTGTGTAATCTGCCTTGAATCTCAGTGAGAAAGGTGGACTATAAATGACAAACAAACAAACAGAGCAGGGGTTTAGCTCCAGTTATCATTCAGAGACACATGATCAAATAGAATGCACTAACTAGATACTGGAACAATTCCTGAGATGTTATATCAACTATCAACAAGATGACTGGGTAGAGTTCTTGCCTTATGCACACTACTGCTACAATAATAGCCTACACAGAGTTTCACCGGGAAAACACCCTTCCAAGTGACTCAAGGTTTTGAAGGAAAGCCTCTGCCAATGCTATGCACAGACCCAGACATGAAGGTGGGTGATTTGTAGGACTGGTGGACTAGAATTGTATTGCAATGTGATGTAGTGAAACAAACATTAGAGAGAGCCAAACATGACTACAAACAACAAGCTGATAAGAAACTTTCACCTCCTTGGGTCCTGAAGGATGGGGGGCAGTGTTTTTATATCCATAAAGAATCTGAAAGGACCACAACCCAGCAAAAAACTAGGATGGAGGTATCTGGTTCCTTTTAGAGTAAACCATATGATCAACAACGTTACTGTTGAACTAGACTTGCCAAAAAAATGAGGCAGGTGCACCCAGTTTTCCATTTCAGCCGCCTCAAGAAAGGACCCTGGACCTGACAAATGGCACCTTGACCCCGTGGCCCCACCTTCTACCTTTATAGACGGACAGCCACATCAGGAGGTCAAGCTCATTTTAGACTCCAAATGGAAGCAGAGGGTGCTGTACTACCTATAGTTCAATGGAACCATTTTTTAAAAGCAAGGCTAAATGGGTTAAGTCTACTGATGTGAGAGCCAAAAAAATGGTTTAAGCTTTCCATAAAAAATACCCAGAGAAACTGGGGGGGATTAATCTTTGGGGGGCAGAATGTCAGGTGCTCAGGATCACCTGTCATATTCAATACCCCCCACAAAAAAGGGGCAAGTCTGGTGGACCAAAAGGTCAAAACTACAAAAACCACCAGAATTATGATTTAATTTTAATTATGAAAATACGAAAGTGCTGTGCAAAAATGCAATACTAGTGAAATAACATAATAACTACATAAATAAGTGTTCATATACAAAAAGTGAGTCTATACATTATATACAGAATGCAATAAATACAATCAACAAGTCACTGTCCGAAATATAGGAGTAAAGTGCAATGTTCCAGCAAGGTGGAAAAGCGCTGCTTGGTGGAGAGCCAACCGGGTGTCTTCTCATGGAGGTTCACAGTCCCAAAGTAAATACGTTATGGTGCCGATGGGGTAAGGCAAGCAATATTTCTGTTTAACCCGTTTCGTGAGGCAAACTCACTTCATCATCAGGCATGAAGCAATTAGGACTGACTATGCTGTAACATGGAAGACGTGAAAAACTTATTACAAGTATAAAACAGGAACAAACATCCCACTCCTTCTAATTAATAAAGTTGTACTCACAAATCCACAACGGTTCTATGCTCTGCTCTCCCACTGCTCCAAAGTTGGTCTGCGGACTACGTAACCAATTAGTGGGACTCAACAATTTTTTATGGTCACAAGGAAAGGGTCTAATTCCACTAAATGAATTATGGGTGAGATCCCGCAGGAACTTAAATGTAGGAGACATCCAGGGAAATTATAAATAACACGATAAATCCATTTCCTGATTAAGCCCGTGCGGGGCCAAAGTGTCTAATTTAAATATCCATCTGGATTCCGCTTTCAGTAATAATTTGCCCAGATCCGTGGCATGGGGACAAACAACCTGGTCGATGACAGAGAACCTAAATTCATTATTAGGATGTGTGCATTCAAAAAAATGACTAACCAGAGGCGCTTCCATAACCTTGTTCCTAATCCTTGAGATGTGCTCTTGGATTCTTACTCTTAAAGCACGGGTGGTGCTCCCTATATATAATGCAGGGCATTTACACTGGATTATGTAAACTACATTCTCTGATCAGCAGTTAGTGAAGCCCTTCTTGGAAGGTAATAAAGTCGGGTCGAATGACTTCACGCTTCACCATTAAGCTGCACACATTACAGGCGCCGCATGCATGATGACCTGTAGGTCTTACTGCAGTCTCAGTGCTGGTGAATTCTGATCGGATCAGGATGTCTTTAATTGAACGTGTGCGTCTATAGCCTACTGCCTGCCCTGTCTCACACCCCTTGATACTGCTAATGATATGCCAATGTTTCCGAATGATGGAGATGATGTCGGCCGATAGGGGGGTATAATCCAAACCCCACTTAATCCTATTGTCCTCTGCTCTTACCCTAGGTGCTAACAGACCTATTCAATACCCCTGCAGCTGGAGCCAGGCAGCCAAAGCTGATGTGGTTGTGGTGGTTCTGTTATTTTGAACCCGGGTGGGAAACTGAGAACAGGAGGTGTTTGTTCCTGTTGTAATCTCTCCTGAGTCTGGGAGCCTGCCTGACCTTAAGAAGTCCATGAATCATACAGCCTGTTTTCCTACTTGCAGAGTTAGAGGACTGTTAGGAGAAAGGGGGGGGGGATTAGGAGGAACCTTGGGGAACCTATATCTGCTTGATACTTGTCTGTAGCCACCAGTCCTAGCAAGGATGGCATAAGTATGTGATACTGGCATCTTATCAATAAAGAACTTTTACTCATGAAGTGAAGTCTCTTGAGAGTTGCCTGGCATCCTTACAGGCTTTACCAGACAGTGGTAAACTGACTGTGACTTCACCAATTGCAACTTAGGCTGGCCACCATTAACAACAATATTTATGGAATTAAACATCTCTACGTGGAACTGTAGGGAACTGCATCAACCGGCTAGGAGGGAGACTATGTATTACCATCTGAGCAAACTGAGGGCACAGGTGTTGGTTTTACAGGAAACAAACATCAGCAGTCCAAGAGAAAGGAGTGCCACACAACAAGCGTGGACATGGGAACCCTTTAAGTCCAAACCGAACCTCTGTGTTGTGAGAACAATAGAGGCTCTGTTGGGACACTTGCTTCTTGTTGATTTTAATTTAAAGGATCTAATGGGGACCGCGGAGACAAAATTTTGACTCTGTGCCCTTTGCGCTTCTGTGAAAGCTACCACATGACGCCAACTTTGGCAATACGTGAATGACTATATTGACACTGGGATGTTCTTAATTGTAGCAGGAGATTTTAATATAACATCTGACGAGGACAGGGTTAATCTTAGAGCTTGGACCTCTCTCTCAAGCTCTTTGCCCAAGTTGTTGATAGTAGAGGAAAAAAGAATAAAAACACCACTGAAGGACCTTCTTGAACTGGTTGACACAGGATTACAACTGGAGAGGGTCATCAGTTATCATCCTGCGTATAATAAGGTGATGTTTCAAAACAAATTCTGGGTTGACCTGAGCTGTAAGATGACTTATTATCATCCCTTGAACATCAGTAGGCTGGATTGGATTTGGTCTCCAGGGGAGGCCCCTCCCACAAAATGTAAAATCATCATAATGCCATGGTCTGACCATGCTATTTTTGTCAGACTGTGGCTAGATAAGGCACTCTCTGCAAGATTCCCTTTAGAAGCAAGAATAAGTCCAATGTCTGGCAAAGGAAGCTTTATTGCAGAAAAGGTCCATTATAGTCCACTGTCCTGAATAGGAGACTCAGGATGGTACATGATCATTGTTACCAATGAAGAGCAAGCATAGGATACAGAGTAACAATACCCATCTGGAACAGCCTCCCCCCACAGTTCTCAAAACAACATCTTTCAGTCCTGGGAAGCTGCTCTCCTTCAAGGCCAATGCCTGGTGGAACGGTGTTAGACAAAACAGTCTCCTCTGGTGGGAATGCTGCCTGGGAACTGGTGCACCTGAGGAGAAAACACTTAAACACTAAAAGCATTAGAAAATGGAGTCAGTATAGTTAAGATATATACTGGACCTGACATTTCTGCCCCCCTTAAAATAGATCCCCCCCTGGTTTATATGGGTAGCGAGTATGAAAAGCTTTGGTCAATCTAGGAGCATGAACATGTGCAGAGTTCACCCATTCATCGTAACCAGAATCAAAGTCCTTCCATCTAATGAGGTAAAAAAGCTGATTTCTCTTGATTTTAGAGTCCAAAATTTGTTGTACCTCATAGTGTATTTGGTCGTCAATCAAAGTTGGAATGGGTGGAGCTTTGATATGCCATTTGTTGTCGGTGGGAGCTTTCTTTAAAAGGCTGACATGGAACGTATCATGCACATGGCGAAGGTTCTTGGGCAATGTTACAGCAACAGTCACTTTATTTATTACCTTGCGCACAGGAAAAGGTCCTAAGAATTTCAGAGCGAGTTTGCGGCTTGTCTGAGCTAGCTTTAGGTTCTTTGTGGAAATATACACATGGTCTCCTGGTTGTAATTCCCATTCGGCCACACGATGGCGATCTGCGTACTTTTTGTAATCCAGTTTGGCTTTTTCAAGGTGTCTCTTAATGATAGTCCATTGCTGCACCGCCTCCCCCCACCATGAGGATACATCTGGCAATTTAGAGGAATGGAGAGGGGGTGCGTCCAATGGGAAGGGATTGAAGTGAGTCCCATATACAATTTTGAAGGGGGCTTCTCCCGTTGAAGCATGTACACTGTTGTTATAGGAGAATTCGGCTAGAGGGAGAAGGTCCACCCAGTTATCTTGTTGAAAATTGATGTAGCAACGAAGGAACTGTTCTAATATTTGGTTTGTTTTTTCGGATTGCCCGTCGGTTTGTGGGTGGTGGCTTGAACTGATACCTTGTTCAATATTCAACATTTTCAAAAGCTCCCGCCAGAAGTTGGCAACGAACTGTCCGCCGCGATCCGAAATCACCTTGGACGGAAAAGAATGTAATTTTACGATGTGTTTTAGAAACAGATCCGCTAGTTTTCGAGCGGAGGGTATAGCAGTACAGGGGATAAAATGGGCTTGTTTGGAGAACAGATCTACCACAACTAAAATACAATTATGTCCTTTTGAAAGAGGTAGATCAGTGATAAAGTCCATGGAGATTACTTCCCAGGGCCTGTTCGGCGTTTCCAATGGTTGCAGGAGACCCGGAGGTTTCCCTTTTCTGGTTTTTGCGCTGAGGCAAACAGGGCAGGAACTAACGTATTGGGAAATGTCTTTGCGCATGCCCGGCCACCAGAATTGTCTTTGAACTAGGTGTAAAGTTTTCAGGTACCCATAATGTCCAGCAGTGGGAGCATCATGACAGCGCTGCAAGACTTCCAGCTTAAGGCTGTCCGGGACATAAAACTTGCTCCCAGCTAGCCAATCCCCCTGTGGGGATTGGGTTAGCTTGTTTCGCGGAGCTTTATCCCCCTCCTTCTCCACTTCAGTTTTAAGTTTCGATTTCCATTCTTGGTCGGCCGGGAGGGGCTGCTTAGCACGGCTGCGAGTAGTCACCACGCCCCCAAGTTGCTTAGGCGAGAAGACCGTGTCGACAGTCTCCGCCCGTTTGCTCTTATGTTGGGGCATGCGCGACAGGGCGTCCGCCAAAAAGTTAGTTTTGCCCGGGAGATAATTGAGGGTGAAGTTGAATTTGGAAAAGAATTCCGCCCACCGCAATTGCTTGGCATTCAGTCTGCGTGGGCTTCGGAGGGCTTCCAAGTTTTTATGATCTGTCCAGACCTCGAAAGGGTATCTCGCCCCCTCCAGCCAATGCCTCCAGTTAGTAAGAGCTGCTTTCACTGCAAAGGCCTCCTTCTCCCACACATTCCAATTCCTTTCTGCCTCTGAGAACTTTCTAGACAAGAATGCACAAGGCCGCAATTTCCCATCCTCCCCCTTCTGTAGCAAAACCCCCCCTATCGCCGTATCGCTGGCGTCGACCTGTACTATGAAGGGGGACTGTTCGTTGGGGTGGGAGAGGATGGGTTCCGTTACAAATTGCTTTTTAAGGCATTCGAAGGCCGTTTGGCAATCGGGGGTCCATTGTAGTTTAGCAGAGGGTTTTTTGGCTTGGTCCCCTTTATCTTTGGTTTTCAGCAATTCTGTTAAGGGGAGTGTGATTTGGGCGAAATTTGCGATGAAGTCTCTATAGAAGTTGGCAAAACCCAGGAAGGATTGCAGTTCTTTGCGGGTGGTGGGTGTTTGCCAATCCTGGATCGCCTGTATTTTGGCTGGATCCATTTTCAACCCCTCTTGGGAGATACAATACCCAAGGTAAGTGAGTTCGGTTTTATGGAATTCACATTTGGATAATTTGATGGGCAGTTTATTCTTCATCAAGGTGGCCAGGACCTTTTGTACCATTTGAACATGTTCTTCCTCGGTGTCAGAATAAATTAAAACATCATCAAGGTACACCACCACCCCTTTGTACAGAAATTCATGTAGAACTTCGTTTATCATGGACATGAATACAGACGGGGCTCCCGTTAATCCAAAAGGCATAACTAAGTATTCATATTGTCCGAGGGGCGTATTAAACGCGGTTTTCCACTCATCCCCTGCCTTGATACGAACGTGGAAGTAAGCATCTTTTAGATCTAATTTCGTAAAGATCTTACCTTGGGCCACGACGTTGAGAAGGTCTCGGATGAGCGGTATAGGATAGGCGTTGTTGGTGGATACTGCATTCAGTCCTCGGAAATCCGTGCACAGTCTGAGTCCCCCATCCTTCTTTTTCACGAAGAGAACTGGAGCGGCGTGGGAGCTAGAGGCTGGGCGGATGAACCCTCGTTTGAGGTTGGTGTCGATGAATTTCCGGAGCTCTTCACGTTCATGGAGACTCATGGGATAGAGTCGTCCTTTAGGCAATGAGGCTCCGGGTAAAATTTCCACCGCACAGTCCGTTCGTCGGTGCGGGGGTAGAGTATCAGCTTCCTCCTCCGAGAAAGCATTTAGAAAAGGCCAGTACGGTTCTGGTATTTGGTTGACTTCTTCTTGGGTGAGGAGGGCCTTTTCTTTATAAGTTGGGTCTTCGCCCCAGTTTTGATTCCAACGGTGATTTTTACAGTTGGCATGATTGAAGGTAATACATCCTTGAGCCCAGTCTATGTAGGGATTGTGATCACATAGCCATTTGCTGCCTAGAATTAACGGGTACTTGGCAGTAGGGCTGATGACAAAGGACCTCTTTTCCCAATGTTGTCCCATGCCTGTGATCACCGGGATGGTTTCAGTCGTGACCGGATTCATGTTGGTACCATCCATTTGTTCAAAGATTACTGGATTTTGTAAATCCCGAGTTGGTAAGACCAGTCCATTGACTAGAGCTGGGGCTATGATGTCTCTTGAGCAGCCCGAGTCAATAAGAGCTTGCACCCGAATGTGCATTTTTCTCTCTGGGTTGATTAGAGTCACTGGCATGAATAAAATGGACCCAGGTGGCCGGTTCCGTGCAGGGACGGGCTTGGGGCGGATCTGTCGTTTGGGCCCTTTTACGACAGATCCATCTCGTTTCCCGACTGGGGACTTTCTGGATTGACTTCTGCAGATGGGGAAGCGGGATCGTATTCCATAACTTCTTCCGCTTCCAGCCCTCTCTCTGAGGCTGGCCTTTGGGAAGCGCCGCGGCCTCTGTTTGCTCGTGGAGCTGGAGTCGGGCGTTGGAGCGTAGGGAACGGAACAAGGGTTGGACGCCGTAATTGAAGCGGAGGTCTTTGCACAGGCCGGTAGGGGCATTGTGCTGCAAAGTGACCAGCCTGTCCGCATTGCAAACACAGCCCTTGTTGCCATCTAGCATCTCTCGCTCCACGGGTGGCGTAGCCAGCTCCCCGAGCTCCCTTCTGTAAGGTCAATGGTCTTCTTTGTCCCGTTTGTTGTTGTTGCTCAACCAAACGGACTTCTAAAATGCGATTCTCCACTTCGCAAATAAGTTGAATCCAACCTAACAGCGTAGGGGGATTGTCTTGCATGAGGGCTCTGTCCAAAAGTCTTGGATTAAGTCCCTGTTTGAACAGAATAATTTTTGTGGACTCCTCACACCTGGGGCACTTGGCTGCTAATTGCCGGAATTTTGTAACATAGTCTCTGGCTGACATGCTGCCTTGTTTGATGGCTTGCAATTCTGTTCGGGCCCGGGTTTCCTCTAAGGGGTCTTCATATTGTGCTCGGATGGCATCCACTAACCCCTGGAGAGTATCAAGTTCTGGGGCCCCAACATTGTACAGTCCTACATACCAATCTGCTGCCTTGCCCTGTAAACGAGATCCAAGATGTTCAATTTGGCTAGCCTCACTGCCAAAAAGGTGCCCCCACCGGTTGAAAAACTGTACCACTTGTACCAAGAAAAATCCCAGTTTGGAGGGATCCCCATCGAAGGTGGCTTCCAACTTCACCCAGCCCATCGGGAGTTCTTGTCTCGGAGCAGGCGCTGGGTAGAAGTCCATCGGCAGTCTTAACTGCTCCTGGGGCGCGGGGGGAGGCAACTGGAGTCTCGGTCGGGGCAACGGCGGCGGCTGTACTGGCGGCGGTTGAACCGGCGGTGCCGGCGGAGGTTGCCGTGGTGGAGCTGCCGGGGGTGGTCTCGGTTGGGCCGGAGGCTGTAGTGGCGGGCGAGTAGGTGGCGGCAATCTTGGCCTGGCTGGTAACACAGGAGGCGTTGGCGGCAGCTGTCGAGGTGGAGGCAGCTGGTGTGGTTGAGTGGAGATCGGCCGCGGAGGGGGGGGTTGGAGGTGCCGTAGAGGTGCAGGCCTTCCCGGTTGATTCGGAGGTGGTAAGACGGGCTGGTCCTGGGGCTGCTGCAACGGTATGAGCCGCGGTCGAGGTGAGAGGGGCCGCAGCGGCGAGGGTCGAACGGGTAGAAGGCCGCGCGGGCTTGCCCCTCCAGGCGTTGTTATTCTGGGAAGCATCAGCTGGCCTCTTGGCGCTGGTAGACCGTCTCCCGGAGGTTGCCCGACGGGAACAGTTTCGCGCGGTTGACCAGGGGCTCCCTCCCCGGATGAAGCCGCGGGTGCTCCCGCTTGGTCCGGCCGGACCGTTATAGGAGAAGTATGGGGGGGTATCACCGGTGTATCACTTGGCTTTTCCTCCCCTTCCGTAGGCCTCTCAACGGGGGTCTCGTCTGGCGGCACATCCCCTCCCGTGATAGGAGGTTCGATGGGAGTCCCACCGGGTGGCACAACCGGGTGATCCCTTCTCGGTGGAATTTCCCGCTGTGTGGTAAGTTCCTTGGGTTGATCTCCCGATTCGCCAGGATAGGTGCCCCCCTCGCCGGTAGGTGACGACCGCTGCTGAACTTCCTCCATCGGATAGGAGATGACACTTTGGAGGGTAGCTATCTGTATCGCCATCTCTTCAGGAGACAGTCTTTCTCCTGCCCCCATTGAGGAAATTAAATGAATGGCGTGAGCCAAACTTTCTTCCATATCCATCAGCTTAGCTTCTAATTGTTGCATTCGACTTGGCCCCGGTTGTTCGCTCAGGGAACCTTCATTCGCTGTACTCACCGGGGAGAAAGGGCCCCACGGAGGAGGGTCCCCTTGGACTATTCGCGACCTCGCGGCTAGAATTCCCTTGGCCATACCCGTCACGGCCGAGATGCTGGTATCTACCGCATAGGTGCGACCTTGTATCTGCTCCCAACTTTGTTCAGGGACTTCCGTTGGCTCTTTCCACGGAGCAAGTTCGGAATAATCCCAACTCAGGGCGCCGCGGCGAGACGTGTCCCCCTCCATCTGCTCAAACGTCCTGTTCCAATATCGCCATGGTTGGCTGCTATCTAGTTCCGGGACGGTTCCTAGGCTTCGGCGCCCGTCCATCGAGACTCGTGGATGGAGTCCACCTGCCCGGCGCTCTCTGGTTTCTCGGGGTCTGGCTCCCCACTCCGACGGGGTGGGTACCGAGATCAAGGGGAGAGCGGTTGCTTTCGGCCTTGCCCCGAGGTCGCTTTCGGTCTCGTTCCGAGTACTGAGGTCGATGAGAGGCAGGGTAGAAGTGGAGGCTCCGGTTCCGTTCCCGGTTGCTCCCAGCTCCTGGGAGTCTTGGGTTTGCACCGGTTGATTGTCGGGAGACGCATACGGATCAAACAAAGGATCCCTGTCCGGGACAACCTTGGATTCCGCTGGGCCCGACTCAGACATGATTGGTAACAAAATGTCAGACTGTGGCTAGATAAGGCACTCTCTGCAAGATTCCCTTTAGAAGCAAGAATAAGTCCAATGTCTGGCAAAGGAAGCTTTATTGCAGAAAAGGTCCATTATAGTCCACTGTCCTGAATAGGAGACTCAGGATGGTACATGATCATTGTTACCAATGAAGAGCAAGCATAGGATACAGAGTAACAATACCCATCTGGAACAGCCTCCCCCCACAGTTCTCAAAACAACATCTTTCAGTCCTGGGAAGCTGCTCTCCTTCAAGGCCAATGCCTGGTGGAACGGTGTTAGACAAAACAGTCTCCTCTGGTGGGAATGCTGCCTGGGAACTGGTGCACCTGAGGAGAAAACACTTAAACACTAAAAGCATTAGAAAATGGAGTCAGTATAGTTAAGATATATACTGGACCTGACAATTTTGAGCATCACTCTAGCAGGACAAGCTAGGAAGAGAAAGTATAGACCAGTGTGGCAATTGAGGGAGGTGGACCTCCAAATGTTCAGGATTGAGCTGGAGATAATAATGATGTTAGTACATCAGAAGTTATTAAAGCCCGGTGAAGACATCCTCATTTGATGGGAAGAAGGCCATGAGACATGCTGCTGTCTGCACTGAGAGGGTGCACATAATGTATATATAAGCCCGATATCATAGAGGGTTCAAAATATTTTAGTGGGGAGATGGAGGATGAGCAAAGGGCTACAAGTGGACCAGAAGCAGCTCCGATGGAACAATGACATCATGAAGAACTATCAACTTACCAAGTGTCAATGCTGGAACTTGGTGCAGGCAGCTAGTGACTCAGGGCTTTGGATTGAGAAAGGTGAGTGGTAGAAGGACTGCATGCCCCATCTCGGTCAAATGCTGACTATCCTATGGAGAGCTTCATCGGAAGAAACCACCTGCGATCTGATGGTAATAGCAGAAGTCTCAAGGTATTATGGAGATTTCTACATGACTCCAGAAAACCCCCTAGATGAAGTTTACATTTGACTGTATTTGGAATGTGTGCTGAGAGATGCATGATCCCCAAGATAAGAGGATCTTCTTGAACTGGTCAGGCCATTTATGGAAGAAGAGGTACAGTGGGCCATTCAGGTGGGGAAATGCAATTCCAAACCAGGATCCAACGGCCTCCCGTATGGATTAAATAAAAACCTGAAAGCACATCTAATACCAATACTGACCAAGGTCTTTAATTCTATGCTACAGCAATCCAGTGCAGGTCCTAGTTTCCAGAATGTGATGATGAATTTGTTATACAAAGAAGGAGATCCCAGAGAAATAATTAACTGGAGACTCATTACCATCAACAACGCAGATTAATAGGATCTTGATGAGACCATTAAACAACAGGCTCAAAAGATTAGCTGATCATCTGGTGCAGATGGGCCAGATCAGATCCATTCCAGGAAGGAGGATGTCACACACCACTTGCATCTTCAGACAGATCTTCACTCAGTTACAACAAGAGGGAGATCATCTACACCTGGTACAGCTGGATCAGAATGAGGCATTTGATCACATTGATTGGAGCTACCTTTGGGCTGTACTATGCTACCGTGGGATACCAGAACACTTCGTTTTGTTCCTGCCAGCACTTTATGAGGGATCCCGAGTTCATCCAAATGTTGGAGGATGCCAAGGCCCGCCTTTTCTGATGTTCGCTGGAGTGCAGCAAGGGCTCCCCCTGAGCCCAATTTTATACATATTGTCCCTGGATTCCTTTCTGTGTGCACTTCAAAGAGACCCGCTCATCATCAGAATTTCACCCCCCGGCCCATCCCAAGTATTGGATCACGAGCTTAGTGCATGAAGACGATTGCTGTATTTTACTTCATAACCAGGAAGAGCTACTGAGTGCGAGACACCATCTCTGTCAATATGAGACTGCCTTGGGGGAAAAGGTAAATGAAGTGAAAAGTAGGGTCTATTACCTTGACGGGAGGACAGGAAATGTGTGAGTCACTCCCATGGTATCTGAAGACACTGAAGGAGAGGAAATCCCAGAAGTCACCAGAGGAGAGAATTGAGAACGATCAGAAGAGGACAGTAACAGAGTAGAAATTGTGGAAGAACAAACGGGGATTACAGCCATTAAAATCTTAGGAGTCGTGTTTACTCTCAGAGTTGACTGGTGGAAAAATAATTGGACGAACTGGCAATGATGGGTACTGGAGAGATTGGATAGATGGAAGAACTGCTGGTTGACTACAGCCCAGAAGATCCAGTACTTCATTACTTACTGTGTCCCAGCAGGAAATTATCTAGCAACGGTCTATCCTCCACCTGAATTGGTTGTTACCACCATTACCAGAGTCTTCTTCAGATGGATATTTGGCACAATCCACTTCCCCTTGGCTAGAGTCGTGATATACAGGAGACACGAGGAAGGAGGCCTAGGGTTGCAAGATAAAGGGCTTTGGTTCCTGTCAATTTTCTTGGCATTTAACCTCGGAACCTGGCAGTCAATCAACTTGGACATGGTGACCCAAGAAACCTATTCATGTCGCTTCTTCTTAGACAGCTGGGAAGATACCAGATGGGCAAAGGAATGGTGATGGGAAACAGAAGGACAGAGTTGTATTCCAAAAAAGCTGTCCCGTTAGTGGAAACAGTTGCTTCCGTAGCCACTTATCTAGCCAAAGTGAGGAGATGAGAGGAAAGGGTAACCAAAGCAAGAACCAGCGGGAGTAGATGGAACTGTTTCCAAGAAGTAAACTCCCCCGTCTCTTGCAATACACAGGTACCTTTCCAGTTTGCATAGACTGGGGAACACCTTTGCTTCTGGATAAACCATCATTCAGAGTTAATCAGATGTAATCAGAGTTATTATTATTATTATTATTTAATCTTATTATTTAATTCATGGTGGATTATATGAAAGCCTGAATACTGAAGGAAAATAAAAAATTTAAAATGTTAATAAAAGCCTGAATGTTGAAGGTGAAGTTTTCAGTTAACAAAGGTTAATGAAGGTTAAATATTATAGATTAAATAAAAGGAAAGAAATTTGTATATATAAATAGTTAATATAGTTATTTTTGGGATTGTAGGTAGGTAGGTAGGTAGGTAGGTAGATAGATATATAGGTATATAGGAGTGTGTACTTTGTTGAAATTTGTTGGAACTTTTGGAACCTTAGACTTGCATGGCTTTATATTGTACAATTTTCAAGTTTTGTATGTAAAAGGGTTATTATAAAAATAAAAATTATTTTCCTAAAACCCCCCTATTTTCCTAAGTGATACAGCAGAGGTCACAGAAGGAATCTTTGCCATGTTCCCGTTCCCACTAGACCCAAAGAGTGTTCCTGAGGACGAGACCCTTAGGAACTGTGGGAAGTACAATTGAAAGTGGGCCATCACCCCTGTGAAGGAAAATGCCATGTTCTAACTTATGCAGAAGCCATCTTTCTTGAAACTTTGGTTCAGAGGCCTCCTGCTTAGACAAGCCTCTTGCTAGGAAAATTGCTTTCCTCCACACTCCCCCCCTTTCTCGCCAGAGGCCTTTCTGAGAAACTAGCTGTCTTACAGTCTCAGCATCTAGCGACCTTGAGATAAGATAACACTACTAGCTTGTTAGAAGTTGAGCCTCCGTGGCAGAGCTCTCCTTGACCTAATTACTAAACAGTTTGCACCTGCAGGATTGAGTGAGTGTGCCAAGAACTGCAAACTTGGTCTCACTCCTCCTTCCTCATGTACACACCTCCTTTTAGGTGACATTAGCATTTGGACACCTGATTGGCTAACAGGCCTGGGCCACTTTGGTTTCCAAATGACATAAAAGTAGCTATTCAACATGGAGTCTTTAAGCTTTAGGTGGGTTTCATTGACTTGACTATAACTCACCCATTGCTTTACTCCTGGCTTGAGAACTCTGAGATGGACGCTGAGGCACCCATCTGTTCACTTTGCTGAGATGCCTAACTGTCTTGTCTCTTGACTGGAGATGTGGCTTCTGCACCTTTGACAATAACTTGTTTTGCCTCCTTTTGAAATACTGTGGTATGTATTAGCTTACATGTTTTAGGATTCTTTATTTTATCCTCACATTCTGTCTTGTGTTTTTAAATAACCCTTGCACCTTAAAATAAATACCTATATTTTACTTCTGTGTGGGTTTATTGACTTTGAAGCCTCAAAGCTACAAATCAGTCTGTTGAACTCACTTTGTGAACTTGTGAACCACCTACCATCATAACCTATTATTGTGTGAACTCTACTTGCAAGCCACCCTTGTAAGGTAGATTTCTGTTTAGTTCCCTAACAGGCTTGTAGCTTTGTCCCTTTATTCCTGTGCCTTGGGATAATCAAAGGGACTGGTGGCAGTCTACCTAGGCAATTGTGAGATTTTCTCCCATTGCCAGTGAAACTGATCTATAGGCCAGCATGTGGCTCTTCCTCTCAGCTGGGACGAGGCAACGGTGCCCCGTAGACTGTTACAACCCCTCTCTTGCTTACTCAGTGTAGGAGCTTGTGCAATAGTGTGTGGAGACTGATTTCCACCAATTCCTACTCCATCTCAAGGCCACTGTGTAGCATTTAGCACCATTCCTGTGGGTATCTCACATCCCCATTCAATGAAGAAGAAATATCTGGCACATTATGTTGCCAAATGGTGGAAAGTGCCCTCAGAGCTGACTTATAGTGACCCCCCTAGGGTTTGCAAGGCAAGAGACTAACAGAGGTGGTTTTCCATTGCCTGCCTCTGTGTTGTGACACTAGACTTCCTTGGTGTTCTCCTATCTAATTACTAACGAAGGCTGACCCTGCTTAACTTCCAACCTGGACCATCCAGGTCAGGGTGATGAATAACCTTATCTACTACAAAAACATATTTGCAAAGGAGGGGGAAATAATTCAAAAGTTAGCTCAGGCGTACTGGAGGGTATTTACTCATTTCTGGAGTAAGATTAAATCACATGAAAATATGAAACAAGGGCCCCTTTTGCACTCACATTTAAAAGTGATGGATCTGAGCAGTCGGCCCTATAGCTGTCACACCGGCTTGGAACCGCCCCCTTTTACACTCTCTGTTCCTGATTCGGTCTCACATTCTCTGCTGCATTTTATATTCACTTGTTCTACTGCAAGCTTTATGGGCTACTGAATACATGTCACTTTTTAAAAAAGTTTGCATGCGTGGTAAGACTAAGAATCTCCACTCTCTCTGTGCTGCCATTTTGAACCCTAACTGTTGAAAGTTTGATTCTTTTTACTTAGAAGACAGCACAAGAGCGGCTACACTGAGACTAACACCAATCCTTTCACCCCCCACTGCCTACTATTCATGGAATGATCTTCCTTCCCCCCCGCACCTTTTTTACTGTTCTCTGCAATCAGAGAAGAGCAATAAAAGAAAGCTGGTTCCACGCAGGGAAAGCTGCAGGATGGAAATGGGTGTGTGTGAGAGAGAGGGGGGGGGGACCACTTCATTTAGCCAGGTCCCAACTGAACGCTTTAAAGAAAATAATCTTCTTAGGTTTGTGTTAGGGAAAGCTTCCATCTCCACAAAGCCGTTGTTCTGCTTGTTTTGTACTAGCTCAACCATTCATCAGAAGGGACTGTTAAATGCCCACAATTCTGTTTTAAAGTGCTTAATGCTGCAATGATACTGTCCTTCAGGAGCAATAAAAAAAATTGGACGGGAAGATGAGAAAGGAAGGGGCAGAGCCTGTACTACCTCTGCTCGTCTGGGAAGGAAGCAGAGGAGGCGAGCAACGGGCACAGCTGAGCTGCTGCTTGGTGCAACGGTTGCTGCCGTTGATGAGGTTGTGTGTGGTTAAATCTGCTCTGGCCAATCAACTTGTGATAAGAAAGGAAAAGGGGGGGAGAGAGAGGCAAACATTTTACGCTTACTTTCACCGGCCCAAGTGCGAGTCAGCATCTGAGGCAAAAAAAAAGTCGGGATATGTCCATAGTCAGATACCCCGGGGAAAACCTCACATAGCCCGGAGCTGCATCACATGACTAGCTCAGAAATGTAAAAGGCAGAAAAACATGGGATGCGAAACGGTAATGAATGCACCGTAAAGACCGAGTGTGAAAGACTTCAAGAAGAGTGGTTTGAAAGCAAAATATAGGAAGACTACGTTCTCTGTTTAACATGATTGCTTTTTAAATGTAATGGTCCGGTTTGTAATAAAATGTCACTTGTATTTTTCTAGAATTCCATGTGAAAAGCCCTCTGTATTTTGTTACATATTGAGTAAGAAAATACAAGGGATCACAATCTATCATCTCAGCCCTATGAAACATGTGAATGCAAATGAGGCAGACTTACTACACTTGAGCTAAACCTCGGTGCAGTGAATATGGTGTCTGTAGGGAAAAATTTGAATGGAATAGGAATGCTTTTTGCTTCATTTTTATTTCCTTGACTTTTTTTGTTTACTTTGAATAAGCCATGTGTATGTCAGACAAGGATGTATAATATCCTATATTCCTATATATGTCTGCCATATTCAAGACTCAGATTTTGAATTGGTTCACAGTGATTAGGTTATAGTGTAGAGAAGGCTGTTTGGACTACACTGCCTCCATGCCTGGATACTGAGCTAAATTCAGCGATTAAACTGAGCCATGGCCATTCTCATGAAATGTATTGCCACACAGTATAAAAACAGGCAAACTCAGGCACTGGGAAGCACAAAGCATCTGCTATTAGAAATTGAGAGCATCCCAATTACAAAAATAGCCAACAAGATCATAAAAAATTGCCAGTTGCATGTGTCCTGTATTCATTTTATTTGTATTAAAACTATTATACTCCATCTTTCCATGTGGTTCAATGTGGCTTTCAATAATAGTTAAATATTTCCAGTTAAAATCAAAATAAAGTAACGAACCCCAAGGCTCTCCCTCATTCCTGCCTGGGGTACAAAGGAAGGCACCGTACCACCTGTACAGAGGAACAAACCAGCAGTGAAATTTTGCAAAAGGCCAACCGATAACCTTCTGAAGCACAGTCTTTGCATTAGATAGACATACAAAAAACTGAGAGACTTTAAATAGCTGAAGCAGATTCCCCAGATCTGTAGAAGTAGGACTGAGAAAAGGGAGAAGATCATGTAATACCTACTGCACACTGATCCCTGGGTGTGCCTTGCTTTGAAGAGTTTAGAAATCAAGTTCTCGTTCAGTGACCAAAACTGTTATTCTTTTGTGACTGAACTGAATTTAATATTTGCTCAAAAGCCATCTGTGGATCTCCAACCTTGAACATTTGCAAGATGTTGTTCCCACTCCATGAAATCTATAGGTAAATGGATACAACAAGCAGCGTCAGATCATTACAAGCAGGTAGTAAACACAAAATGGAAAATTACACTTCTGAAATAACGACTAATCTACAAATGCCCAGGAACATTCATTTTAAGCTGTGCTAAAAACCCTAACCCTAACAGTGATGGTTTAATCTGCGGTCCAAGTATTGTGTCAATGAGAAACCATCAGTTAGGATTTTGTGTCTGTGTCCAGATCCTCAGCGATAACCCAATGTGCTTCCGTGCCATTTCCAAACAGCTTTTTGACATGTCTGATAGATAAAACGAACTCTGTCACTATAGTCTGATATTTAACTTTTACTCCATGCATTTAGACTTGTGAACATTAGAATGTTCAGTTCAGAGTGTTATAAATGCCTTTATCAAGTCACATTGACATTTTAAACAAACGGTGATATATTTAGTACAATAATTACAGTTATTTGATTACTTTTCTCTTAGCCTCAAGTAGAAGGCAACTGACATATGTGAATGCCCCTGAGACTAATACTCTGTAATAAACCAACATTATTTATTACAAGATGCATTTTATTAATAGGAATTGGCAGTAATTAATTCACTCAAGTTGATGTTACTAATGATTACATGTAATTCATGAAATATTTATGCAAGAAGATGGTGGATGAAATTGTGCAAAGGGCATTTAGTTAATTAGTTAAATATCTGTAGCATTTCAAGTGAAATACTTTAACACTGGATAGTTCCAGCTTTGCTTGAATAATATAATTATGAAAGTTGAAAGCAGTGTGTGGGGGGACTTCCTGAAGAAGCACAAAATCTATAAAGATTCTGGTTATTGGTTTGAATGAATGTTTGGACTGTTCCACCTCTTAATTCATTTTTTTCCACATAAATTCACTTCCTTGTTCTGAGTGAAAGATCTTATTTAGAGATAGAGTGGCTTCAATCTAATTTAAGTTATCAGTTTCTGGTATGTCTCCCGGTTAAAGGATAAGTTAATATGTCTTTGTCTGTTCAACTTGCTCCTGCTGCTTTTCTTTTGAATCAAATAATGACTATCCAAATTAATAGCTGGCATCTGAACCGGAAAGATCATGGACCAAACATTCTTTCTTCAATTTCCATATCAAAGTTCACTGACATCAGCAAGTACTTAGACATTTAGATCTATTTGGCTTTTATATGAGAAGTCCATTATATACTGGAGACTTTGTCATATGAAAGGCCAATTATATATGACAAAATTCTCAATCTACCTTACTTCATCCATGTATACTAATTTAGTGTTTGGGATTGATTTTTACTGAATTGGCTCTTAGCTCAACCAGTCACTTCCATGGGGCTGATAATCCTACTGGTAAATTAATGAGAAACTAAGAGTGTGAGGTATACTTTAAACATACTGACTGTAGAGAAACACCTCCATAGGTGTGAAAGAGAAAGTAGAAGGAAGGATATTTGTAAAGTTACTACATTTCTTGTCCCTTTCCCTATTCTTCTATTCTCAGTTTGTCACCACTCCTTTTGCCTTCCTGTTAGGGTTGCCATTGCCAGCTCCCTGATGGGGGTGGAGAATCCCCCATCCCCAGCTGGCATTTCCCACTGCTGCTCAGTAGTGGTGGTGGAAGAAAAATAAAATAAAATGGCCATTAACCAACAGTGTGATGTAACTTCCTGGGAAAACCCAGATGTAATGTCACTAGGAACTGGCTAAAATTCTATGCTAAAACCCGAGCTTTTCAGTGATTCCTAGAGCAGCATGACATCACTTTAGTGTTTCCCCTGAAGTGACAGCACGCTGTCAGCTAACAGCCACTCCTACATTTACCCACCCTATCTCCATTCTCCTGCTGGCTACCAGGCCAAGCCTGGCTACCCTACTTTCTATCTATGAGATCATATACTTTTTCACGTAAATACTTGCAAACTTTTCCTCTTGTGTTGATTACACTACTCTGGGTCCAGCATTTGAGAACCACAAGAGTGGGGATTAGTACAACAGTACTGCCAGCCATTCTGTTCCCATTCCATTATCATTCACTTTCTACAAGTGGTAGTGCTGGTGTGTGAACTATCTGTGTCAGGGTTTACAAAGACATAGTGGTCTCTGTGTGATTCTGTGTGCTTGGCTCTAGGATATATTGCCAGGCCTAACCATAATTTTTTTCAGCCTTCTCTTTCTTGGAAGACCAAAACAAGTAACTTAGGCAGTCTTGTAGTGATATTTGCATTTCTCTGACCAAAAAATACCATGTATGAAATGATGCAATGCAGTTTTATTTAGAAAAAAATGATGACTACAAGTCCAGATATCTTAGAAGTATATGGAAATTGCATAAAAGCAGTATTTTCTGGAAAGCACTCGATCTTATTGACCAAAAGCCACGTTTCAACAGATAATAAATTGAAACACAGAAATATGAACATATAGTATTGGTTGCCAAGTGAAATGCAATCTGCAGTACTGCTTGTTCTGTCTTAAGCCATTTTGGTTGTAACTTCAGTTACAAACAGTCTTCAAGATGGACAATTGGCTTTTAAAAGTAAACAGTTTTCAATTGCTTCAAATAAGCGTCATGACAAGCAACTGGTTCTGATGGAACAAATTTAAAGTGCCTGTCTCCTTATCTGCTGTTGGCATCATTTTTCAGAAGGGCAACCAGCTCAAATTAAATAGTTTCAGTGCAGACAGTCTGTCTGTCTTATTGTGCTAAAAATGTGGCTCAGTTTGAAAAATTGTACTTCAGAATGGAGATTAATTAGAAGTTCAGTAAAAACTGGGAGAAATATAATCAGAATGCATTTACAATCAGAATATAATCAGAATGCATTTCTGCTCTGTAGAATTCCACACAGCTTTGGAGGAAACTTAATTATATTTATATATGGATTGTAATCTGGACTAAAACTTAAATGGAAATAATAGCTGAACTATATGATTTAGTTTAATTGGAATATTTCTAGCCAGAAGCTATCAGTGCCATCCTAAGCACAGTTGCATTGCATGCTTCTAAACCCACTTGATTCAATGAACATAGAAGGGTGTAATTTGGCATGGGAATTTGCTGTATGTAGTAAAGAGAAGCACATATTTGATTTTTAAAATAATTTTTTGTCACACGCGTTTTTGCTAGAACCAAAGGGCTTAGTTTTTTTAAAAAAACAAAACCCTAAGAATATGGTCTTGATGTTATGTGCTATTGTACTTTAGAGCAGGGGTCCCCAACCTTTTTGAACCTATATTTGGAATTCTGACACAGAGTGGTGAGTGCAACCATAAAATGGTTGCTGCAGGTGACGGAGCCAACCACTAAATGTTAGGGAGTGAGACAGTCCATAAGTATAATAGTAATATTTCAGACAGAAGCTCTGTTTAACAGGATGAATATTTAAATGAAGATATTTGCTGTGTTTTGCCCCTTATGAGAACTATTTTATGCTGCCTCTCTGTCTTTCTTAGTGTTCCCTTCGATTTTTGCCACCAAAGGCTTTCACCTTAATTCTCTCACAGTTTGACTAGTAGTACTGAAGATGGCTTTGAAAGCTTGGAGGCAAAAGGTTGGTGGTGGAGTGGCTTCTCTGAAGCGCCTCCTCAACGGCTGAGGAATCCGCACCCGTACTTTGTCTCCTGCTTTGAGAGCTTACTGGCAGCTGCAGTAGCAGCATAGGGCTGCTGGGCTGCTGGGCCACTGTAAGTGGCGCACCCCCCCCCCGGAGGTGAAGGAATGGTGGTGGAGTGGCTTCGCTGAAGCGGCTCCTCAGCAGCTGAGTAATTTGTGTCTGTGCTTTGCCACCTGGCCTTGAGAGCTTACTGGCGACCGTGGCTTCTGCCACATGAAGCCTGCACCACAGTAGTGGTGGAGGGGGCAGTCGGGCTGCCAGGCTGCTGGGGGAGGGTTGCCAGGTCCCTCAAGTCTCCCAGCGGGAGACTGGGACGCTGGCTTCTACCTCATTGGGGGCTTTCCTTGTTGTGCCTGCACGCAAGCGCTCCCGGTGTGCGTGATGACATCACTTCTGCCATCACCATGCAGGGAGGAAGGGCAGAGAGAACGGGCAGCTCTCTCTGTCTCTCTCGCCGTGGCGGCCGTGCCCCTTGTCCCTGCCGGCGTGGGCAACACAGGGGTGGCGGCGGCGATAAGAGAGCTCTCGCACGCACCGCAGCCACTGCTGCCCCTGTGCTGCCCATGCCGGTAGGGATAAGGGGCACGGTGGTGGCGGCGATGAGAAAGCAGGCCGTGACCACCGCAGCTCGCTCTCTTGCTGCTGCCCCTGCTGCACCCCTTGACCCTGCTGGCGCCGGCTGCAGAGCGCTGGCAATGGCCGTGGCGAGAAAGCGGGCGGCGGTGGTGGCAGTGAGAGCGGCATGCTCTTGCAACTGCCACCTGCTTTCTCTCTGCCACCGCCTGCTCTCACAGTGTGGGAGCATGCCCCGCACCCAGGGGCACGCCACGCCACCTGGGGAGGGGGTGCCCTAGGGAGCGTGCCCCCCACCCGCCAGGTAAGTGGGCGCAGGGGAGGGAGGGTGGGATCAGGAGATCCCCTGCCCCGAGCAGGGGCATGGGAACCCTGTGCTGGGCTGCCTGTCTGCAGGATCATGGTGGGCAGCGTGCCACCTTCATAGTGGCACCAGTCCTCAGCCCAGCAAAGGCCAAGCCTTTTGGCCTAACAGGTGGTTGGTGGCTAGGCCTTTGACCTATTTGGCTTGGGGCCAGCCCTTCTGCCAACTGGGGCCTCTAATGCCAGGCCTGTTGGGGACAGGTGTCTCAGAATGGCCGCCTTTTGGGGACAGGACTTCTGGCCTAGCAGCTTTTTAAGGGCTAAGCCTTGTGGCCTAATTAACATTCAGGCCTGGCCTGCCGGCCCTACTGAGTTAGCAGTTGGTCTTGCACATAGGACTCACTTCAGAAGGTGGGGTAGAGCTGGTTTTGCTGAAGGCCCTCAGCTCTAGGTGACAGTAGCCACCTTAGAGAAGCTGTGCTATTCCTCTGGTCGCTGCCTTAAAACTCCTGGATGAGAGCCGAGGCTCAGTGGTTTGAGCCGAGGTTCAGAGAATTTTCTTCTTTATATTTATATTTGAGGCCTGTTGTTTATCAGTCGGGAGGGCTGAAGCAGGGTTAGACCCAGCCCCTGCAGGCGTCTGGCCTATCTAGGCCTCCCTGCAGCCCCACTGTTTTCACTTTATTGGCAGGGAGTACTTACAGCAGTAACAGCAAAGGCCTGGCTGGAGGCCATGGGGGAGGGTCTTGCAGTCATCTGAAGGGTGGATTGCTTCACACATTATTGCTTCTGGCTTAGCAAGGATCTACATTCCCAGGGTGGTGGCTGGTTAACCCCCCACCCCCTGTTTTTCCTGCTCAATTTTGCCACCTTTGTTAAGGTCTAAAGAACTGTTTTTAGATTTTTTCACTCATGCCACCTAATGGCATGCTGTGTTATTGCATCTGCTTTGCTGTGTTATTGCATCTGCTTCAGCAAGAACTGGGATTTTGTGCAAAGAAATAGAGGTACAGAAGGGGAAAGCAGAAGCAAACCATTTGATGGGCAGTGTGTGGGATTTGATGAATACCATTTAATCTCCATCAAGCAAAACAAATTGATATTAAAGGGCAATTTATCACAGGTGCTAGATGTTAGGCTTTGTGGGTTGCTGTAACGGCATAGTGGAATGCCACCAAAAAGCCATTCCAAAGTCTTCCAAAAGAAAGAGGGAGCATGTATATGCCCCAGAACCAGGAGACCCCTGAGGTAAGTTTCCCTGTCTTCTGAGTATGAGAAGGCATCATGGACCTATTGCCACTTCTAGATACCTAGGAAAGGCCAGGGCCCAGAAGAGGAGGCTAAGTGGGAAATCTTCTGGGGGGAGTGCAGAAACCTTCAAAGCTGTCACGCAGGGCACAGAAGTCTAAGATGTGATCTGATCATTCTACTAGATTAGTGCAATTGACAGGTGGTAGCAGATCTGGGCTAGGCTGCTGTAATCTGGTCCTGTTGAGGTGACAATAGACCTGATTGACAAGGTAGATAAGCCACTGGCCCCCAGTGTATGACTGTGAGGGCTCCTGGGGTCAGGTGACTGTCTCCAGGATCCCACGATTAGACGCCTGGGTTGTATCATCTTGAGTCTTGCCTTTTGCTTTCACAGTTTTTGACTTAGTCCGCCATGGACACAGTTATGGGGGGCAGTATGTTGGGTTTAACTTTCCTTTTCAGAGAAGTGAAGGAGAAGGATGAGGTGGACCTGAGGAGGGAGACAAGTGAAATGAGACTTAGGAAGGTTTACTGCACCTGGGCTAGGTGGCTGCCAGGTTTTCCTGATTTATGATGAGGTTCTAGCCTGTGGGCAACCTGGGCAGCCCCCCCCCATTTTAATTCAGGTGGCTTGTTCCAAGAAATGTGCAATTCAAGCATGATTGCAAAAGGTATGGTGACCCCTCCCAGGCCTGTTGTGGAGAGATGGCATTAGGCACAGGGTTGGCCTTGCCCCCAGCTGTGGCCGATAAATTGGTCATGTGTCTGGAGGTAATTAACCAGATGTTGAGGTCAGGTCCTAAATGTACAGATTCTTTGTGTTGTTAGAAGGTCTCAAGTTCAGTTCATGCTGGCAATGATGGCTGGTGAATTCTGGCTTCTTCGCCATCTTCCTCAGTTACAGGTTATGATGGTCCATTGGGCTAGCCAGCCTCCTTTATGGTAGCTCCAGTAGCTGGCAGGGCACTGAGCCTTGCTTCCAAGGTGGTGCCATCTAGAAGTGGAGTTTCAGGCACCTCTGCTGCCTTAGGGCCAAATGGATTCTGGGTTTATTTCAGGGGCACTGGTGGGTAGAGCAGTGGCCCGTTGACTGGTCAGAAGGGGGGTCTTATTACAGACCTTATATGCTTGGAACTTTCCAACCCTTGTGGCAGTTTGATTGTGGAAGAGGGAACTAGATAACCCCTTAGTCCATGTGGACTATTAGGCAGTGGTGTCAAGTCACATAGTATTCTGAGAGGGGTCGTGGAGACTGGTCCTGGCATTTATGTTTCAAGGCAATGCCCTCTCTTGCCCACAGATGGAACAGTCTTTGCAGATTGTCCCTCAGATTCCCTCGGATCTATGACTTCTGGGAGGGCAGTGGTTGCTCGGCAACTGGGCCCCATCACTCCCAGCATGTGGTGAACCTATGACCGAGGAGTTGGCAGTCACTAGTAGGAGCGGTGCCAGGGTTTCCGGTGCCTGCAGCCAGCTGGCCGGCCAGGCGCATGCATGCATGCACACACGCACTCACACATACCAGCCTGCGTGATGATGTCACATGTGACGTCATCACAGGCGTGCGCACAAGCCGGCCCGATTGCTGCAGTGGGGTGGGTGGGATGGCACGTGGTGGCCTCCCAGCTCTCCCACTCAGTTGCCCTGCACCACCCCAGATGCCTGCCCATGGCTACTGCACCCGGCCTAGGGTGTGTGCTGGTGGCAGCAGCAGCATGGGGCAGGAGGGCTGGGAGGCTGCAGCTCCATGGCACACGCTCCCGCCCCCAGTGCCTCCTCCAGTGACCCTTCCGGCGCCCCACACCCTGAGGCAACCACCTACCTGGCCTCAATGGGCATGCCGGCCCTGGTCACTAGTCTGGGTTGTTGCTGGGCTGTGGCACAGTTGGGTCTGTAGGAGTTATGACTGAACTGGTGGACCTCCCCCACAGTTCTGGGGGAGTGGAAAGTTAAGGGGCTTAGTCTCATATCCATTGGTAGCCAACAGGCGGTTAGGTGGCTTTAGCTTCACCAATAAGGCTCCTGGTTTGATGTAAGCACAGGCAACTTCTAGGGTCGAATGACATTAGGGATTGACATGTGAGTTTGAGGGTTAGCACATTGATTGCCCAATCCCTTAAGGAAGGGTTTGGTCAAGCCCTGTACAAGTCCTTCCCTCAGGCTGGGCAGCTTGGGGTGCTTGGAGCTTTAAGGGGGGAACCATTTGCCTGGCCAGCTGGGTTACAGCCATGTGCATGGATGACTTCCAGTCACAATACACTTCACTCACCCATCTAGTTCCCCTTCTTGCTTTAGAGGCCTGCATTTTTTATTACAATAAACCTACAACCACAACCCCACATTAATTAGCTGAAATAAAATGCACAAAATATTCACATGGCACAACATTACAATAGAGATTAAAATATTTTCTTGCATACACAAAAAATAAGTATACATATTGAGTTAGCTAAGAAATCCTCATCTGACAGTCTTCATTTTTCAGCCATCTAACTGGGCTTTATTACACATTATATACTTATAAATAAACTCTATATTTGGTTAAGTAAAAAGCCTGTTTCATTTTAGAATAAAGGATCACTGCCCCTAGCCCCCCTCACAACCAGCCTGGAGGTATATGTGTGGGGGGGCTGGGGCAGCACAGACACTTACCAGGCCCCTCCTTGTACATGTACACTTCAAAGATGTGCCCCAATGAGTCACTTCTAGTAACACTGATGTCATTGTGCTAGGGCCAATTCTTTAAGAACTAGGCCAACATAGCATTTGCACTATGTTTGAGGCCAACCCTGGCATGAGGCCTTTGCTTCTGGTCACACTGGAAGTGACATCATTGACCTGTGCACAGAAGTACACATGTAGCCATTTCCCTGGCCTACCTGCTGATGGCAAGTAATTTCCAGCCTCCTCCCACTGATCGCCAGTGCAGGATTTCTTACCATTTGCAGGCACTTGGGAACCATAGTGTCAGTGGATGCCACAGCGAACAGAGGCACCATGTTGAGGTTTCTTGCTTTAGAGTAGAGTTGCCAGGCCTCCCACTATGGTAGAGAATCCTCCACCAGCCACCACCACTACCCCACTGCTTACCTGGCTGGCCAGGGGGAAGGTATCTGGGGAGGGAGGGGAGGCAGGCTGGCGGGCACCCACAATGGGAGATGCACAAACCTGCATCTCCCATTGATTACGTCATTCCAGGTGCAACCCAAAAGTGACAAGTCATACCAGGGCCATTTTTAAAAAAAAGACTGGTCCCAAACATGACATCCCCTGCATACTCCCACCCCGTTTTGACATGAGGAGACTTGGTAACCCTGCTTTAGAGTCAGGACCTGCCTTACTGTTGTTAGGTTTGTAGGATACCCAAGGAGAGGACAAATTTCTTGTGATGATGGGGTTTATTAAGGTCTAACAAGGTGTTATAGGCAGGATGGTGGTTACATAACAAAGCAAACCCAAGCAACAAATAGGCTTACAATTAGAGGTGGGCACGATCCAAAAAAAATTACCGATCAAGCTGATCGTGGATCCGTGCTGGCGACGACCCCAAATCACCGATCCACACCGATCATCTCCCATTTCCGATCTGTGGATTGGATCGGGGAGGCTAAAGCGGAGGGGTGCCCCGCTTTTCCCAGCTATGTGGGAAGGTGGGTGGTGGCGGCGACTGCCGGGCCCAGCGGGCACGGGGAGGTGGCGATGAGCCGTCTCCCCTCAGGGAGGGGACGTTCACACACACACACACACACACACACACACACACACACACACACACACACACACACACACACACACACACACACTTAGAGCAGAGGGGGGGGAAAGTTTTTAACCCGTCCCTGTCTCTCCAAATAGAGAGAGAGAGACACCCCGTCAACATGTTTCAGCCAGCTTTTAAAAAAAAAGCAGGGACAGAATCCTTCTTTTCTCCCCATCCAATTTTAAAAGCAAGCAGCCAGTCTTCCAAAAGCATATTTTAAACACACACACAGAGCTGTGAATGAGGTTTCCCCACAAAATACAGTGTTTTAAAAGCAGGTTAAAAACAGAGAGTGACAGACAGAAAAACAGCCATTCCTCCTACAAAGCCCCGTTTTTTTAAAAAAGCAAAAAACATTTGGAGTGCCCATGGCTACAGAACACCCCCTTCCCCCTCCCTCCCCTGGGTCTCTTCTCCCAACTGGTGGTGAGTGTGTTGCTGCTCTGTGGTTGGAAGGAAGCCCTGCTGATCAAGGAAAGCTGGGCTTCCATTTGGTTTTCCAGGGCGACAGAAGGAGGGCAAACACAGCTGAGGCATTCCCCAGGCTCCGTTGCCCGGGAATAGATTACTGGCGCCTGATTGTCTGCATCCCTGATCAGATCCTGATGGCCCGAATCAAGCCCCGATGAAGCCCCCCCCCCGAACACTGGATCGGTCGCCGTAGATGGCACCGATCCGCTGGGTCCCGATCGTGCGAATGCCATTATCGTGGGTATTTTTCTATCGTAATGCTGATCGTGCCCATCTCTACTTACAACATCTCCTTCTAAAAACTGGTGGTCTGTACTGGTTCTTTTAAAATGCCACTCTGTGGGATTAATTGCTGGTCACTTATGTTGAGGCTTGCCTATCTTTTAAAAAATTGCTGTGGTTTAATTTGTTTGCTGCAAACATGAAACACTTGCACGTAATGCATTCTGCTTCATATTCCTTTCTGCCAGCACAGCAAGGAAATTCTATTTCAAGGTTACAGGTAAATTTCTCTTTGGAATATTCCCATTCAAGAAGGAAAAATACATGCTGGTTCATGTACCACGCCTACACCTGGACTTGCAAGAAGCCCCACCCATACTGTACATGGTAGCTATATATACATGTAGACACCCAATCAGATACATGCATGAGTTTAGCTGAGTCATTCACTTCATGGTCTCCTGACCCTTATGTTAACCATCTGACTCTATGTCACCTGATGTGTCTACCTGTCATACTGATCGTTCTGATCTAAAGCCTCTGCACACTAGCTTTTGACACTTAGATATCAACAGTTCCACCTTGTTGGTCTGGATGTTCCAAAGGGCTTCTCTTTAACACACAAAGTTGCTCACTGGCAGCAGCAGAAAATGGCAAACGCAATGCAAAACTCCCATGCAAACTCACTCACACTTCAAGGAGGAGAGCTATTAGCCAGAGCTCGTCAGAGTGACTGAGTCCACGCAATCTTGGAATAAACAAGATATTTTACTTGGGTTGAGATTCAAGACAATTAAATCTTAAAGAGCACATGAACATAAAGCATATAGAACAGAAAGCAATGCCTTTTCATGCACTCAGAGGCAGAAGCTTCTAGTAGGGAACCCAAACTTTGTATCAAACTTGGTTGCCAAGCAACCTTGTCTTAATCCATTTTCCGCTAAGCATCTAAAAACATGTTAACTATTTCCAGTCATGATCCATTGCTATTGCATAGCTAACACCAACACTAGGAATATCCAGGAGGACTCCTGCACTTTCTGGTGGTGGGGCACAGATTTAATGCCATTGCTATGGGGAAGGAGCACATAGAGCAAAGCAGTCCACAGACCTAAGAAAATTCTGATACGCAACAATTAAATAGGAAGTGCAATTCAAAATGCATACTTAGATAGGGTTGCCAGCCTCCAGGTGGCAGCTGGAGATCTCCTGGAATTACAACTGATCTCCAGCCAACAGAGCTCAGTTAACCTGGAGAAAATGCTTTTCAGGGTAGACTCTATGGCCCTCTCCTATCTAAACCTCACCCTCTCCAGGCTCCACCCTCAAATCTCCAGGTATTTCCCAAGCATGAGGTGGCAACCCTATTAGGAAGTGGCGCTGGTGGCAAAACTGAAGCTTCTCTCTACAGTTGAACTGTAGGGCAAAAGAGGCTCAGCCTCCCAATGAGAAAAGTAGACATTTTCATCATTAAAAAAAGAACCTAGCCATCAAAAAAAAAGAGGGGGGGGGAGAAATGTCTAAAAAGGGGACATTTGGTCTCCCTAAAATAGAGGGAATTCATGGGGTTCTGTAACGGTACACTGTTTCCTCATCATACAATGGTCTTCCATATGTAACCTGCTATATGTGCTCTGCTCCCATGCTGGCATACTGGTGTGTGCTTTGAGTTTACAGTTTGCCCCACTGCTGTTACTAAGGATGAAGGACCTAGACATGCCACTGACATCAGCAGGATAGGAGTGCAACTAAGGTAAACCCTCTTCTCTGAGGACTGTAGGGCCTGTCTATGGGTGCAGCAGAATGAGGTGATAGACTGGCCTGTACCATTTCAGACAGAATGCATGTAAAAAAATGCAAGCAAAAAAGAAAAAGAGTAGCATGCCTCAGAGAACAATATTCTAGCCTTGGTCTTTGTCTCTTATCTTTGTGCAGGGTGTTTTCATATAAGGGATCATTTAAAATATGTTTCCCTACATGCCAGATGGGGTCAGCATTTTGCTCACCAACAATGCTAGGACATTAGTATATTGGCCTTCTGGAGTCAAAATCCATTATCCTAGCTTGGACCAGGTGCTCTTACCCTTCCAGTAGGAGGGTGGAGGGCATGACACCTTTTTAGAATCCTCTTGCAGGTGTGCTCCTGGCGCAGTGTGATGACGTTACTTCCACCACTTCATCCCCATGTTATTCTGTGCTAGCTGCGCTAACCTTTTTTTTTTTAATAAATTTTTTTATTGGATTAGATTATAATATCATTCAACACATACATTACCCCCTTGTAAGTCTATTTCTAACCCCCTCCCTTTCCTCCCCCCTTTTTAGTTGACTTCCAACAGTTTTCCAACCCTTATCTATCTTATTACTTAATTACTTAGTATCTCATATATTCTATTAAACACACTTAATACTCTTTTCTCTAAGCTTGTTAAATCTCTACTAGGAATATCTCTATAATAGAAGTTTCCCTTTAAATACCTCATTTAAACCATATATTCTACATAAGATAAAGCTAGCATAATAATATATATTAGCAATCAAGATATTAAAAATATAACATTGTACCTGTTTACTTTCCGTTTACTTTAACTCTTTACTTTCCACAATCATCCTGATTCTGATATTAGCATAGACTCTAAGATTCTATTACACACCCATCTTTTATTATTTCTTATTCTAAGCATACTTTAAGTCTATAAGGTAACTGTTATACTCAAATATCCATTATATACTCTACTTAAGCTATATATTGTAAATAATATCTAACTAGCTTAATCTTATATATCCATAGTAAAACATCTATTATTTCATACTCTATAATTTTTAATTTTATCATAACCCCAATGGTAGCTTAGATTTTAATAATTAAATTCCCCCTTTCCCGGTAAAGTCACTTCTCTCTTCTTCTATTACATTTCAGTAATTCTCGAACTGCTACAGTTCCCCTTTCACGTCCCATTTTTTTTCTAGATATTGTTTCAATTTCTCCCAATCGGCATTAAATTGTCCTGGATCAAGATCTTTAAGTTTTCTTGTCATTTTATCCATCTCAGCCATGTACAGCAATTTGTAAATCCAATCTTCTGTAGTTGGTATTTCTTGTACTTTCCATTTCTGCGCATATAAAAGTCTTGCTGCTGTAATCATATAAAATAACAATGTTCTATACTGCATTGGAACATCTTCCATTCCCAAGTTCAGTAGCAGCAATTCTGGGGTTTTTTTAATTTGGGTTTGCAAAACCTCATTAATTACTTCAATTATATCTCCCCATTATTGCTTTGCTACCTCAGAAGTCCACCACATGTGATATAATGATCCTTCATGTTTTTTGCATTTCCAGCATTTATTCGACATGTTAATATTTCCTAGCGCAATTTTCTTTGGAGTCAAGTACCAACGATAAATCATTTTGTAGACATTCTCTTTAATACTTGTACATGTCATAATCTTCAAAGTCGTTTTCCACAGGTATTCCCACGCCTCCATTGTTATTTCTTTGTGAAAATTTATAGCCCACTTCACCATCTGGACTTTTACTGTCTCATCCTCTGTAAACCATTTTAAAAGTACTTTATAAATCCTTGAAATTTCCTTTTTACCTTCTTGAAAAATTACATCTTCTAATTCTGAGTTCTCCATTCTTATTCCTCCTTTCAAACAATCCGAATTATAAAGATCTCTGATCTGTCTATATTGAAACCATCCATAACATGGAGACAACTCCTCCTCTGTTTTTATTCTCAATTTTGAAAATTCTACTCGTGTTATCTCCTTGTAAGTTAAACACTGCTGCTCATTATCGACAGTTCTCGGATCTATTACTTTATACGGAACCACCCAGGAAGGAATTCCGTCTTGTAGGTAATTTTTATACTTCTTCCAAATCATGAAGAGGCTTCTCCGAATATAGTGGTGTAAAAACATAGAGTCTGCTTTTACTTTATCATACCACAAATATGCATGCCATCCAAATATTTTTTTATATCCCTCCAAAGCCAGTAATTTGCAATTCTTCAGCGTCATCCATTCTTTTATCCATGCCAAACATATTGCTTCATGATATAGTCTTAGATTGGGCAGCTGCATTCCACCTCTCTCTTTGGCATCCTGTAATACTTTCATTTTCACACGGGGTTTCTTGCCTGCCCACACAAAGTCCGATATTTTCCTTTGCCATTTTTCAAATTGTTTGGAGTCTCGGATGATTGGAATTGTTTGTAACAAGAACATCACTCTTGGCAATACACTCATCTTTACTGCTGCAATTCTTCCCAACCATGACAAATTTAACCTATTCCATTTTATCAAGTCTCGTTCTATTTGTATCCACAATTTCTCATAATTATTCTTGAATAGATCTATATTTTTCACAGTCAGTTCAATACCCAAATATTTTACCTTATTTGTTACTTCGCAGTCCGTTATTTCCATTAGTTCTTGTTGTTTCTGTTTGGACATATTCTTACATAGTATCTTTGACTTCCTCTTATTTAAAAAAATCCAGCCAAGTCTCCAAATTCCTTTATTTTCTCCATCACCTTCGGCATATTCTCAATTGGATCATCCACAATTAACATTATATCATCCGCAAACGCTCTGACCTTGTAGGAAAACTCTTTTATTTTTATTCCTCGGATTGCATCATCTTCCCGTATTTGAATCATCAGTATTTCCAAAACCAAAATAAACAACAATGGTGACAAAGGACAACCCTGTCTTGTACCTTTACCTATTGTCAATTTTTTTAGTCACATCATCATTCACCACAATTGCTGCACTCTGGTCCCTATAAATTTCTTTCACTGCACGTATGAACTTTTCTCCCATTTGCAGCTTTTCCATAGTGGCAAACATAAAGTCCCAGTTCAAGTTGTCAAATGCTTTTTCAGCATCCACGAAGAAGAAACCAACTTCTCTATCACAGCGCTTGTCGTAGTATTCAATAGCGTTTATAACTGTCCTTAAGTTATCTTTGATTTGTCTATTTGGCAAAAATCCAGCTTGCTCCTCCGCAATAATTTCAGACATCCATCCTTTTATCCTCTCAGCCAAAATCTTCGCAAAGATTTTGTAATCATTGTTCAGCAACGAAATTGGTCTATAATTTTTAACATTGGTCAAATCCTGTCCCTCTTTAGGAATCAATGATATATTAGCTTCTCCCCAAGTATCAGGGATCCTCTGATCTCGCATAGCTCCATTAATCACTTCTTTCAGGAACGGCACCAGTTCATTAGCTATTACTTTATAAAATTTAGCTGTTAGTCCATCCGGGCCTGGTGCCTTTCCTAATTTTGTTGACTGGATTGCCTCTTTTATTTCCTCTTCCGTCACTTCCCTATTCAATTTCTCTCTCCAACCTTCAGAAATTGCAGGGAGCTTCATCTTTTCCAAATACCTCATTATAGAATCTTTATTCACTTCCTTTTTTTGGTACAGCTTTGCATAAAATTTAAAAAAAGCTCTACAAATTGCTACCTGCTCCAAATATGTCTTATTCTCCTCACAAATTTTATTTATGATTCTCTTCTCTTTTCTTTTCTTCAGTTGCCACGCCAAATATTTCCCAGGCTTATTTGCACCCTCGAACGACTTCTGGTTCATTCTCTTAAGATTCCATTCCAATTCTTTGTTATTCATTGCCGTCAATTGTTCTTGTAGGATTTTAATATCCTGATATATCTTCTTTTTTCCTGGTCTCTTCTTAAGTTGTGTCTCTTTGGCTTTTATTTTCTCCATAATCTCTAGCCTCTTCTCCTCTTTTTTCTTTCTAGCTCTTGCATTTAAATCCATTAGTATGCCTCTAGTCACTGCTTTATAAGTGTCCCATACCTTATTAGTCGAAATTTCCTTATTCATATTATGTTGTATAAAGAATCTGGTCTCTCTTCGTAACAATTCAATGTTTTCTTCTTCTTGCAAAAGATCTTCATTTATTCTCCATCCTTTTCTTTTATTTCTTTTCCCAAATCTCCACATGATTGGGTTGTGATCTGAGCCTACCATAGGCATTATTTCCACATCTTTAGTCCATAACGCTAAATCTTTGGAGGCCCAGATCATGTCAATTTGTGATAAAGTAGAATGTCTTGCAGAGTAAAATGTATATTGTCTAGTTTTGGGATTCTGTCTCCTCCACACGTCTTCTAGAGTCTCTTGTTCCTTTATTGCAAAAAAGGACTTTGGTAGTAATCCTCTTTTCTTTTGTGCAGTTCCAGATTTCTTATCTTCATCCAAGTTAGTAACCCCATTGAAGTCTCCAGCTAAAATTATCTGATCGTAAGATAGTCCATCCAATTGTTTTCCCAAGTCCTCAAAAAAAATTTCTTTTGCTCCATTAGGTGCATATATTCCAATCACCAACAATTTCTTTAAATTCCACATAATTTCCACTGCTAAATATCTAGCTTCCACATCACTCACTACTAATTTTGGCTGCAATTCTTCTTTTATATACAACACCACACCTTTTTTCTTTTTTTTTTGAAGCAGCCACAAATTCACTTCCCAATTTTGCAAACTTTAAGTATTTTATATCTTGCTTTTTAATATGGGTTTCTTGCAAACATACAATATCACATTTTTGTTTCAATAGCCAGTGGAAGATTTTTTTTCTCTTATTAGGCGAGTTAATTCCATTTACATTCCAAGATATTATTTTGCACTCCATAATCATAATCTTATTGTTAGTAAGTCCTTTTCATTGTCCCTAATGAACTTTTCCATCTCCAATTCAGATCTGATGCGCTTTTTAGCTCCTCCAAATTTGAAGGACAGTCCTTCTGGTATTTCCCATCTGTATCTTATCTTCATATCCTTCAAAATCTGGACTAAATCTTTATATTTTTTCCAATCCAATAGCATCGATCTGGGCAATTCCTTCATAATAATCACCGCCTTGCTGTCGACCTCTAATGGATCCTGGAATTGTTTACTCACAATCATTTCTCTTGTGTTTCTAGTAGTGAATTGCACAATCATATCTCTTGGTAATTTCCTCTGGGTTGCAAATCTTGAATTTATTCTGTATACCACATCTAGGAAAGCCGCAATTTCATCTTCCTCTTTCCCCAGGTATCCAGCCAAAACTTCTGTAATCTGTTCTTGGGCAGATTTTCCCTCAATTTCCGGCAAACCACAAAATCTCAGTTGTTTCTCCATATGTTTACTTTCTGCGACAGCCATTCTGCCTCTCATCGCCCTCATCTCAGTTCGTTGTGTGTCTGCTAAGGTATCCATTGCATTTTCTACTACATTAACCCTTTGCTGCGTGGCTTGCAAGTCATTTTGTATTTTTTCCATACCTTTCGTCAGTTCTGCCAGTTCCTTCATAAGCGTCTCTTTAAACTCTTTCGCCATCTCTTGTATCATATCTTTAACTTCTTTATTTCCTTCTGTAACTTTTTTATCCAAGCTTTCAATTGCTGCTTGCCACTCCTTTTTCGACATCGTGGGGCTAGCTTTACCTCGCTCCCACGAGTCCGCTTTTTTTCTTAACTCCGTGGCGTTTAACTTTGTATACTTTTACTTTTGAAAGTCCCGAATTTAATTTATTTCTTAAAAAAACACATTTACACAGTCCAAAATGTCGGGCGTCTTTTCTCTATGATTATTTCAACTATACTTCTAATCCAAGATGGCCTACTTCCTCTTCCGCTGAAGCCACGACCTTTCCCTTCTTCAAAATGGCGTTCTTCTACTTCCTGTCACATAGAAAAGGCCGCTTCTCTCCAGCTTCTCTATCGTTCTGACGTACTTCCTGTTCCTCTGCCACACACAGCAATTCTCGCGATGTTGAGACTTTCCCACAGTCCACTATCTCTTTCTCTCCGCAGGTATGTAAACAATAATCAGCTTTCTCTACTAACTCCGTTATACATAGTCCTTTTTAAAAACTTTTTCTTGCCGGAACTTCCCCTCCTTGTAATCAATCTGTGGCAGTTTTTAAATTCGCTTTAGTACTTTGTTTCTTAAAGTAATCTGTCCCATTTCAAGAGATAGTAATCTTTACCTTCTTAGTCGTTTTCACGGGTTTTAATCACTGTTTCTATATTCAATTCACTTCAAGTCCCCTTGTCCCTGTATGAAGCTTGGACATGCAGGTCTTATGACAACCAAATTGGGTCCAAAACTGCTGTAGAGATCTTGGCAAAACCTTTCTTCTGGTGGGACCTCAAGGGACGGGAGAGAGTCCGTTGCACAGGACCCCCCCTCGCCCGAGATCAACGCACCCTCAGGTTCTTGAGCGTTCTACGCCTGTTCTCCACCTGAGAACAGTTGGCTACGGGCAAATCCTCACCCCTCTAGCCTCCAAAACAGCAGCCCGGACCGCTCAGCTCTTAGAGCTGCGTTAGACCTTCATGGATCCCAAACCGGAAGTCTGCGCTAACCTTTTTCTGATTTTTGATTATAGAAACATTTAAATGTTCCTAAATATCATGAGATCTTTGATACATGCATAAAATCTTAGAATCTTGATCTTGGAATGTATTCCTGTGTTGTCTACCATCATCTGGACCAGTTCTTAAAATTTCAGTTTCCTGAGGGTTTGTGAAAAACTTTAAATCAAAAGATAACTTTCCATCCTGCTGTAAAAATGTCTCAAGAAGATTAAGGTTGCTTAAGATATAGTTTTCAGTGAAGTGGTGGCCTTTCTTTTATGTGTTTTGATCTTGTGGGAAATGGGAGGGGAAAAACCTCCTTTATTTGAAATCTTTTCAGGTAGCTGACTTGTTTAAAAACCAAAAATAGAACTGTATTTTCCAAGGAACTAAAAGTGATGTATATTAGGTACTGTATAGAGCTGAAGATTAGTTTCAGAGCTCCATACACCTATTTAAAATACAATTGAAAAGCAACACACCTCAAAGCTAAACACTCATCCATTGCTACCTAGACTTGCATTGGGCCAGATTGCCTAAAATGGAGGTGAGTATTGGGCCATCATGTTTAGTGGGAATAAGTAGACCCATCAGGTATGTGCAGTGTATAGCTTTTCTGGGATGTCTAAAGAGGTACAATAGAGTTGCCAGCCTCCAGATGGGAGCCTGAAGATCTCTCAAAATTGGTTTATTCCTATTATTTTTGAATTTTTTTCTCCCATCTTTTTTCTTTGATCCTACCACATCAAAGCAGCCTTTAAAAGTTGAGTGAAGTATGAACCATCATCTCTGTGAACTGCATGTTTTACATCATGCTGGAGCAAGAAAAGAAGGGCTGCAGCAAACAGATTAGAAAAAGAGACAGACAGTTGGTGCAGTGGGATAATTAATTTTAATCCAACTCTGAGACCCTTATGAGTTAATTCTCCCACTGTGTTAGCAGGCAGACCCCTGTGCAAGACACTGTGCAAAAACCTGCCTGGCCAGAAATGAAACAAAATGTATGCCATCTGGATAAGAGTCTGGAAAATATTTTAACAAGGGAGTCAGAGTGGCTGACTGACTAATGGCCTCCTCTACACCCCAGAGAGATGCATGATTTAGGACATGGGTCTCACAAGAAACTCCTGACTAATCTCATCCATGCCCGGCCTCACTTCCCCTCACTCATTTACCTTAATTAAGTAACATCTAACACTATTCACCAAACCTGATAGCTTTTCCCATCCGGTACTCAAAGGTCATCAAGGACCATTTACACTTATTATCTGCCTCTGAAAAACCCATCAAGTTATTGTTTTGGAATCATTTTGTCCTATATCTGGAATCCCTAACCACCAGTGTGTGCATATGTGTTCTGAGACCCATACACACACCTCCAAATCTGATGAGCCTTCTCTCTTTTTCTCCATGAAATACTGGTCGTTTCACTGCTGCCTTGGTGGATCTCCATCTTCGAGACTGATAATTATAGCCCTCGTCTCTCCTCCCTGATTTTTTCTTATTTATTTATTGGACTTCTATCCCACCCTCCCTGCTAGCGGGCTCATGGCAGGTTACAACAATAAAACATAATTTACATTTGAAAATATAACTAAAACAGTGGAATTCCTGTTGACACCATCTCCAGACAGCTGCCTTGCAACCACCACCTGCCAGTAAAACACAAAGGGGTAGGCAAAAAGAGGGGGAACAAGTGAGCCTCGTATGTGTGCTGTGTGATTTTTTTTGTCCTTTATTTCTCTTTTAATAAAAGTATTTCTGACTAAACATCTGACTGGTTTATTTCAAGATTTCTCTTTAGGGAAAAATCTCCATGGTGGAGAATCCCAATTACCCCTCTTACCCCTCTTACATTGTCTCCATTAAGCTAATTTGCCCCAACTAATTAGGAAACTGCCTATTTGGGTAATAACTGTACCATCTCTTGTTTTTTGTTACAGTATGCTGAGTCAACCCCATAGGCTGGGTAATAAGACCATACATTTGGTATTATTATGTTAGATATTTGTGGTCTTTTCTTGATGCAGAAGTGACAGAGTGTAGTCTTGCATTGGTACTTGTGTACAGTATTCAGTTTATGTGACGACATAATTAGTGGTAGCCAGTTACAAAACTTGCTAGATCAACATGTTCTTATCCACCTGAAAACATGCATAGTGAATCTCCTATTAATTGCTTCATTGTTACAGCCAGATTTGCATGCATATTCAGCATATGGCAGCTAGTTATTGAATGGCTGAAATATAGTTACTAATGTTGAATTCTGAGACTCAAGAACATGCTTAAATATCAATACATCTAATTTTCAGCATGGCTATATGCGTGGATACTTAAATCCATGGACTGGGGACATGAAGAGAGCAAAGAAATTTTTGTACAAATTTGGGGGAACCCCAAATCCAGTAAGTTAAAAAAGTAGGAGGTGTTAAATCCCCCCAAACAGAGGAGACAATGTGCCTCTGTTGGCCTACCATGGGAGATGAAGGAGAAGGGGGAGCTGGTGCATGAGCCACATAGGTGCTGCAGGTAGAGAGGGAAGGGGGAAAGTAGGAGCTGCTGCTGGCAAAGCTGTGTGGAAGAGGATGGGTAGGAAAGTAGCAGAACTTCAGGGAAGGGAACAGGCAGAGGGACAAAGGAAGGATGGGAGGAAGGGGTGAGATTTTCCCCTTCTGTGAGGACAGATGGACAGGCGAGTGAGTGAAGGGGAGGATGAAGTACAATAACCACCCCACCTCCTGCCTCCCCTGCCACCATATGAACCATGGAAGCAGACAGTGCTGATGCAGACAGGCAGAGGATGAGTGGGAGCTGCTACTGCCTTAGCATTGCTGTGTGAGCTGCAAAGAGAAAGCAATATGTATGGGCAGGGGAGGAGTGGGAGCCAGTGAGTGGGGCAAAGCAGCAAGTCTGTGGTAGAGAGAAGGACAGGATTCCCCCTTGCAAGTCTCATGCTCCCCGCAAATATTAGCTATAATTTCTGAAATCAACTCTAGTTCTATAACATTTTATCTATGCATGCAAAGTTCTTCCAGTGTATTAACTTCTCCACAATTTCAATATTTCACAAAAGTTAGCCCTTGCATTTTCTAGAGATGCTATGTTCTTGCTGAAGTTTCTCTGATAAGATACGGCGAGACTTCCGGCTCGGAGTTCATGGAGAGCTGAAGCAGCTCGGGGAGCTGGGCTGTCCATGCTGCTGTTTGTGAGGGCTAGTGGGGTGCCAACTGCCCGTAGCCCCCTGTTCTCAGGCAGAGAACAGGCAAGTACGCTCAAGACCCTGAGAGTGTGAGGGTCTCGGCTGTGGGGGGGGGGGATCTACGCAATGATAACCCACCCAGCCTTGAGACCCCCCTCGTAGATGGGTGGCAAAGATCTCTGCAGTAGCTCTGGAGTTAAGTTTTTGGCTTAAGACCTCCGTACCCAAGCTTCAGCACTAAACTGGGAATACTGGACTATCGTAACTACTGAAACAGCAATTACAACCCATAAAGAAGATTTAATAAGGTAATGATTGCTATCTCTTTATGTGAGAAGAAAAATGGTAAAAGAAACTGAATCAAATTAGAAGACAAAAATTGCAAAAGACTTAATAACTTACTGTGAATATTCTGGCAAAATAACTGAGAAAAAAGAATTTTTTAGAGAGGAGCTAACGCAGAAAATAGATTATTGTTTACATACCTGCGGCTTGTAAGAGATAGCAAAGTGTGAGAAAGCTGAAACATCACGAGAAACGCTGTGTCGAGAAGAGAAACCGGAAGTGCGTCAGTGCAATAGAAAGACTGGCTGGAAGTGGCCTCTGAGGAACCGGAAGAGGATGTGCGCCATTTTGAAGAAGGGAAAGAGCTTGACCTCAAATTGGGTGGAAGTAGGACATTTTGGATAAGGGAAAGGGCATAAACTTCAAGTAAAAACCATAGAGAAAAGATGCCCGACATTTTGGATGCTAAGATCGCAAATTTTAAAAAGACTTTGTTAAAATTTGACGCTTAAGGTGAGGAAAGTAAATCAGCCACGCCACGGAGTTAAGGAAAAGAGCGGACTTGTGGGAGCGAGGTAAGGCAAGCCCCACGATGTCGAAGAAAGAATGGCAAACGGCGCTGGACAGTCTTGATAAAAAAGTTGCAGAGGGGAATAAGGAGATAAGATATGATGCAAGAGATTGTGAAAGACATTAAGGAGCTCAAAGAGACTTTTCAATCAGAGATGGTGGAGCTGGTTAAAAATATTGATGAGGTCAAGAAAGAATTACAATCGACACAGCAGAAAGTTAAAACAGTGGAAGATGAAACTGACAAGTTGGCTGTATCACACAGGATAGAAACCAAGGGTTTGAAAGAGAGAATGGCCATGGCAGAATGTAAGCATATGGAAAAACAACTTAGATTTCACAGAGTCCCGGAAGTGGAAGGGAAATCAACCCAAGAGCAGATTTCAGAAGTACTAGCAGAATTTTTGAATAAGGAACCGGAGGAAGTGGCAGCCTTTCTGGATGTGACATACAGAATCAACTCAAAATATGCAGCACAAAAAAACCTACCAAGGGATATAATAGTCCAATTTACAACGAAAAGAACAAGAGAAGAGATTGTGAGTAAGCAGTTTCAAAACCCTCTGGAAATTGGTGGAAAAAGAGTGAGAATAATGAAGGAACTTCCTAAGGGGGGGGGGTTGTTGGAGAGGAAGAAATACAGAGAACTAGTACAAATGTTGAAAGAATTGAACATCAGATATAGATGGGAAATACCAGAAGGATTGAGTTTTGAGTTTCGTGAGACCAGAAGAACACTCAGATCTGGACAGGAGATGGAAATGTTCATAAAGGACTATGAAAAAGACTTACCCAAAAGATCTAAAATTTGATAATGGAGTGCAAAATTATATCTTGGAACGTAAACGGACTAAATTCACCTTTGAAACGTAAAGCTACTTTCCACTGGCTATCTAAACAACATTGTAATATAATTTGTTTGCAGGAGACACATATTAGGAAACAGGATGTGAAATATTTAAAATTTGCTAAATTGGGGAAAGAATTTGCAGCGATGTCAAAGCAGAAAAAAAGAGGAGTTGTTTTATATATTAAAGATGAGCTGCAACCGAAAGTGATTTCAAATGATCCGGAAGCTAGATATATAGCAGTGGAAATAATTTGGAACGCAAAGAAAATACTTTTGATTGGGATTTATGCACCGAATGGCGCTAAAGAGAACTTTTTAAAAGACTTACAGAACCAATTGGATGGACTGACATATGCTCAAATAATTCTAGCAGGTGATTTTAATGGAATAACAAATTTGGATGATGATAAAAAAATGAAAGGCGGTCATAAAAAAAGAGGACTTTTGCCAAAATCTTTTTTTGGAATTAAAGATCAGGAAAATTTGGAGGATGTTTGGAGAAGAAGTAACCCTAAAGTAAAACAATATACGTTTTACTTGGCGAGGCACTCGACACTATCAAGAATTGATACGATCTGGGCCTCAAAAGATCTGGCGGTATGGACTAAGGAGGCGGAAGTAATGCCTAAGGTAGGCTCAGATCACAATCCAGTAATGTGGAAATTTGGGAAAGGCACCAAAAGACAAGGATGGAGGATAAATGAAGACCTGCTGCAATCAGAAGACAGTATAATGCTACTACAAAGAGAGACCAAATTCTTTATACAATATAATCTACATAAAAGTGTTTCGACTGACAAAGTATGGGATACCTACAAAGCAGTAATCAGAGGAACTTTAATGGATTTAAACGCAAGAGACAAAAGGAGAAAAGAAGAAAAAAGGCAAGAAATTATGGAAAAGATAAAGGCCAAGGAGTTACAATTAAAGAAAAGACCTGGGAAGAAGAAGTTGTATCAAGAAATAAAAATTCTGCAAGAACAGTTGAGAGTAATGAACACTAAAGAATTAGAGTGGGAATTGAAAAAATTGAACCAAAAATCATTTGAAGGTGTGAATAAACCTGGGAAATATTTATCGTGGCAATTGAAAAAGAAAAGGGAGAAAAAAGTAATAACTAAGATTCAGGAAGATGGTAAGACGTTAATAGACCAACTGGCCATAAGTAGAGCCTTCTTTAAGTATTATGCAAAGTTGTATCAAAAGAAAGAAGTGGATTTGGATACTATTGACCAATATCTGAATAAGATCAACTTACCAATACTATCAGAAAAATGGAAGGAAAAATTAAATGCAGAAATAACGGAAATGGAAATAAAAGAGGCTATCCGATCGACTAAGTTAGGGAAGGCACCAGGTCTGGATGGAATTACGGCTAGATTCTACAAATTATTGGAAAACGAACTGGTACCTTTCTGAAAGAGGTAATGAATGGAATTTTAAAAGGACAAAAGATACCAGAGTCTTGGAATGAGGCCAACATATCATTGATTCCAAAAGAAAATCAAGATTTGAGTAACGTCAAGAATTATCGACCTATTTCGTTGTTAAATAATGATTACAACTTTTTTGCAAAAATTTTGGCGGAGAGATTAAAGGACTGGTTAGTTGAGATTATTGCAGAAGAGCAAGCAGGATTCCTTCCAAACAGGCAAATCAGAGACAATTTGAGAACTGTAATAAATGCTATAGAATACTATGACAAACATTGTGAAAGGGAAGTTGGTTTCTTCTTTGTGGATGCAGAAAAAGCGTTTGACAATTTGAACTGGAATTTTATGTTTGCCACAATGGAAAGGTTGCAAATGGGAAAAGATTTTATTCAAGTAGTAAAAGCAATATATAGAGACCAATGTGCGGCAATTATAGTAAATGATGAGCTAACAAAAAAATTGGAAATAAGAAAAGGTACGAGACAGAGGTGCCCATTATCTCCATTGTTGTTCATCTTGATTTTGGAATTGTTATTGATTCAAATAAGAGAAGATGAGGCTATAAGAGGCATAAGGATTAAAGAATTTACCTACAAGGTTAGAGCTTTCGTAGATGATGTGATGGTCATAGTGGAAGATCCAATACAAAATATGCCAAAGTTGCTTGATAAGATAAAAGAGTTCGGAGATCTGGCTGGATTTTATGTTAATAAGAAGAAATCAAAGATACTATGTAAGAATATGACTAAACAAAAGCAGCAAGAATTAATGGAAATTACCGATTGTGAAGTAACACATAAAGTTAAATATCTTGGAATTGAGTTAACTGCGAAGAATATTGATTTATTTAAGAATAATTATGAAAAGCTATGGCAACAGATTGATAGAGATATGATTAAATGGAATAAACTAAATCTATCATGGCTAGGAAGAATAGCGGCAGTTAAAATGAATGTGTTACCATGGATCATGTTTCTATTACAAACAATTCCAATTATTAGAGACACTAAACAATTTGAAAAATGGCAGAGGAAGATCTCTGACTTTGTGTGGGCAGGCAAGAAACCACGAGTAAAAATGAAAGTTTTGTGTGACGCTAAAGAAAGAGGTGGACTGCAGTTGCCAAATATTAGACTATACCACGAAGCAATATGTTTAGTTTGGTTAAAAGAGTGGATGTCACTGAAAGATTGTAAGCTCTTAACATTGGAAGGTTATAAGAAGCTGTTCGGATGGCATGCCTACTTGTGGCAGGATAAAATAAAAGCTGATTCTATGTTTTTGCATCATTATATCAGAAGGAGCCTCTTCACGATCTGGAAAAAATTTAAAAAATATCTGGGTGAAGGCATCCCCTCTTGGGTGGTACTGTTTGAAGTGATTGATCCGAGAGCTATCTACAACGAAGAACAATGTTTACCATATAAAGAGATATTGATTATGGAACAGAAAATGATAAGAATTAAATCGGAGGAAGAGTTATCTTCTTGTTATGGATGGTTCCAATATAGACAGATCAGAGACCTTTATAATTCGGATTGTTTAAAAGAAGGAATTAAATGGGAAAACTCAGTGTTGGAAGAGACTATACTACAAGAAAGCAAAAAGAAGATATCTAAGATTTATAAAATACTTTTGAAGTGGTATACAGAGGATGAGACGGTCAAAGTACAGATGGTGAAGTGGGCAATTAATTGTCATAAAGAAATAATGGAATCATGGGAATATTTATGGAAAACTACACTGAAGATTTCAACTTGTACCAGTATTAAAGAGAATGTTTATAAAATGATCTATAGATGGTATTTAACGCCAAAGAAGATTGCACTTGGAAATGCTAACATGTCAGATAAATGCTGGAAATGTAAAAAGCATGAAGGATCATTGTATCATATGTGGTGGACATGTGAAATAGCTAGACAGTTCTGGGGAGATATTATAGAAGTAATAAATGAGATATTGCAGATTCAAATAAAGAAGAACCCAGAACTATTGCTATTGAACTTAAGCATGGAAGATGTTCCTACTCAATACCGAACATTACTATTTTATATGACGATGGCAGCAAGACTTTTATATGTGCAAAAATGGAAGGTGCAAGAAATACCAGCTATTGAAGATTGGATGCATAAATTGCTGTACATTGCGGAAATGGATAAAATGACAAGGAAGCTGAGAGATCAGAATCCAGCGGAATTTTTTATGGACTGGGGAAGATTGAAAACATGTTTAGAAAAGAAGTGGGACGTAAAGGGGGAATTATGGCAATTTGAAAATTATTAGAATGGATTTGTTATTAGAAGAGATAGAGTCTTTACCATATGAAGTGAAGTATTAGCTAATCGTTAGCCCAAATGTAAGTGGACTTAGAGTTAATAGATGTTGTTAGAATTATTAAAGTAGATATTTTATCCGACTGTTAGTTTAAATTTAAATATATGTGGAGCTAATATAAAGTAATAGATAATAGATTTTAAGTTTATAACAATATTTTTGAAGTTAATAGATAGGGCTTAGTTGAATAAAAGAGTAAGTAAACATGAGATAAGGAGTTACAGAAAAAGGGGACAGATTGGGAATAGATTAGGCTATAGGGTTGGAAAGCTGTTGGAAGTCTTGGAAAAGGGGGGAGGGAAAGGGGGGGGGAAAGGATAATGAGATGCTATTTGAAAGTTGTATATTAATATTCTCACCTAATAAAAATTTTCTAAAAAAAAAAAAGATACGGAGATGCAACCTTCATCAATGTCTCTATCTATGTATCCAGTTTACTTGAGCTGGATAAAGATACAGATGGGCATGAACCGCAAGACGAACTAAAGTTCATCACGAACTGGGCTGGTTCATGCCTCGTGAACCAGCGGTTCATGGAAGCCTGTTTTCCATGAACTTCCACTTCCATGAACCAGCTGATCCAAGCCTGTCATGTCTACGCCCATCCATGCAATTTGTTTCTCTGATCTAATATATTGATCTCATGCATTGTTCATATGATTGTGCTTTGTTCTGTAGTTACATAATCAAGTACCAATATTAACCTGCTTGAAAATGAAAGTGCCTTATTCCCAGAACAACCAACTGTTATCTCTGAAAGTATGCTCAGTGACCTTGCAGCTGTACTGTAACTCTTCACAGGGGAAAGAGGGAGTGTTGATTCCTTGTAATCTGCCTTTGTCCAGACTAAGCTATTGTGTTCTCACGGAACTTTTTAGGATTTCCGCACCTAAATGCTAACTACTCAAGGGGAGGGCGGAATAATGCTCCTTATATTAATAGTGCATATGCTTGTATAGTCATTCCTGCCAACCTATCCCATCTATGGATGTACCCATGAACTTAATGGATCTCTGAATAAAAGACCTTTTCAACCAATGCACTGAAGTGCTTGCTGTGAGGGGTCTGGGGGGTCTATCTGCCATGGACTGCCATCCCTAGAATTGACAAAGCCGGCCGGGGTGAAATGTCCCTTTCATGTCGCTTTGCAGCAGCATGGAAAAGGATATTTAAACCCCATGAACCACGAACCAGTTCACGAACTGGGGCAAGTTCATGAAAGTTCATGGTTTGTGGTTTGTGAAACGGGACAAACCACGATCTGAATGGTTTGTTTTTTCCCTGGTTCATGCCCACCTCTAGATAAAGATGCTTGTAGATTAGGATAGCTCTTCAGAAAGATGGTAACTATTTTAAAGTTAGTTTCAGGTAAGTAGCTGTGTTGATCTGCAGTAGAACAGCAGGATTTGAGTCCAATAGCATCTTAGAGACCAACAAGATTTTCAGGGGATAAGCTTAGGAGAGTCAAAACTTCACGTATCTGAGGAAGGGAGCTTTGACTTTTGAAAGCTTATACCCTGTGTGTCTAAGGTGCCACTGGACTCAATGTTTTAAAGTCAATGTCACTTTATGGGTTAATATAAAATGGAGAGGATACTCAAAAATCAGCCAGCTAAGAAAGCAAAAGACCTACATACATCTCTGAAAACCGTAATACTAAAATACTAAATTGCATTTTTAAACAGTGTACATGTATTTCTGAGTTTGGCTGCCCAGTGCAAAATCTTGCAGTCAATTTTAGCAGAGACTTGAAAGCTCTATTAACACTAACATGGAAATATAATCACATTTAACAGGGAAATCTTTATGGATAATTTAACAAAAAATCAAGCTGAAACCCAGATGAATATTAAAAGATGTCTAAAATAGAACATTTGTTAAAGTTTTTTTCTTGTCTTGAAAACACATTTGTAACCATTAGCTTGGTGTTATGTTGTGAAATGAAAGTTGTTTTTACTCTTTGCATTTTATTTATTTAACAAAATTTATACCTTGCCTTTCTGCCCTCACAAGGGTCACCGAAGTGGCTAGCAAATTAAAACGTATAATAAAATAACATCTTAAAAACCATCAAAAGGTAGCCTCATTAAAAGAATTAAAACCAGAGATAAAATACATAGCAGTGAATAAAATTTATTTTATATTCCCTTCAGACCTAAAATATATGGCACCAGAGACTGGGGAACTAGAAGAAGCTTCTAAATGTTTACTTTACAAATATCCCACAGATCCTTCTGAGAATTTTTCTTGTGAAATGTGCACCTAAAAAAAATCTTAAGGTCTACTTTTGGAAAAGATAATGAACTGCTTATATCATTCAATGATATTTACAAGAAACAACTGCAACTAACTTTCAGTGAAGTATGCATAGTCCTACAGATTTTTTGCAGTGACTGGCAGAAGCTGAAAGAAGATTTAGCAAGCTAGCACTCATCAAAAATTGCAGGTGTTCTACAGTGGGGCAAGAACTGTTAAGTCACCTAGCCATTTTGTGTGAATTTGCAAGAGAAATTGACTGTGGGGGAATAATTCATGATTTTGTAATGAAAAAGGCCAGAAAATTAAAGCTTTAAAGTTGATTAGCCTTATGTTTGCAGTCACATTGGTCCATTAGAATAAAAAAAAAACGTTTATACATTGACAGTATAATAGTTACAAAAATAGTTAGCAAACTTGTAGGATTCTCAGGCTGGGTGTTACTATTAAAGCACTGCCTGACAATATTTCAGAAATGTACAATAACAGTAATTTCAGAATTGAAACAAACTTTTTTCACAGCTCATGAGATTGTGTACATGGGATGAGGGATTTTGGTGTTGGTGTGGGGAAGCATATTACAAGTTTTTACTGGGCCCAAAAAATAATGCTTGGGTTTGGGCCAGGAGTGCCCTTTACCAACTTTGACTGGTTAGCCAGCTGCAGCCTTTCCTGGGAAGTAAAGATCTGGTCACTGTGCTACATGCCCTAGTTACATCTAGATTCAGTTACTGCAATGTGCTCTACGTGGGGCTGTCAATTAGTACAGAATGCTACAGCCAGGATGTTGACTGGAGGAGAGCAGAGGGAACAAATCAGTCCAGTCTTGGCTCATTTGCTCTGGCAGATGTTTCCAGGCATAATTCAAGATCCTGGTGTTGATGTTTACATGGCAATCCCATGCATAGTTACTTCAATCTAAGTCCACTGAAGTCCATGAGTTTAGACAGGAGTAACTCTGTATAGGATTGTACGTACTAATAAAACTCTATATGATTTGGGACCAACATACATGAAGGACTGCCTACTCTCTTATGAACCACTACCCCAACCACTGCAGTCATCCTTGGAGGCCCTGCTTTTGGTGCCCCCATTATCTGAGATTTGATGGGTGGCATCATGGAAGAGGATCTCCTCAGTAGTGGCACCAAAACTCTCAAACTCTTTCCCCAGTGAGATTCGCTTGTCCCCTTTTGTTGCCTTCTGCCTGTGGGTGATGCCTTTTATGTTTCTCTTGGCATTCCCTTGGTGATCTCTTTCCTCTGTTAATTTTTTTTAACTGTTGTTTTTATCTTTTGTATTTATTTTAAATTTTGGTGTTAAATTATTTTATTGAGGCATTTATATGTTGGTTTTAATGGCATTTATATGTTGGTTTTAATGGTTTTAATACGATATTTTAATTGGTATGTTTTAAGTTTGTTATCCTCTTAGGGCAGAAAAGTGGGGTAAAAATCTTAATTAATCATAAATAATAACAATAACAATGCTCCCTAATCGATCTAGGGTACAAATATCTCTTGTTGAAGTTTCCAGACAAAATTTTTCATTTTGCTTCTGAATGACTTATTGAAGCTAAAGATTGCTTGAAAACAAGAGCAGGGTTGGATGTACTAATAAGTTGGGACATACAGCATTTGGGCTGCACTTGTGCAATAAAAATCTGCTGCTGAAATGGCTGAGATGAGGTCTAGAGATATATATTTTTCCATTTGACACATATGAGAGATCAGTTAAACATTGGAGTCCCAGTACTCCTTTCAACATATTTGCAAATTATTATGTTAGCATACTAACATACTAAAATACTCGAATACCAAAAGCCAGGTTGTAACAATGAAAGCAAAGATTTTTAAATGCAACTCATTGCTCATGTTAATTCTTAGGTTTCTGCTGTTGAGGAGGAGATGAAATCCTGGTAAGAGCTACATTTTGCACTGTGCTGTACTGGGAAACTGGTGATAACACTTTCCAATCACAATGGGTGCGTGATTTGTCTATTTGTATCCAGGTTTACCTTGTTCTGCAGTTAGCAGTACCACCCCACCTGCCCTATACAATTTGTAATTCTCAAACCTATTTGAAAAAATAATGTGAATGGGGATTTTACATTATTACAATTTCCTTTCCATTTAGGAAGCATCTGCTGTCTCAATATCTTGAAGGTCTGAAGAGGCCACAGACCGTGAAACAGACGAAGCCATTATTAAAACAAAAACCAAGAGGGGAAAAATACTACAGCACCCGCTTCAAGACCAAGCTCAAAATTTTTATTACTTTTTTTTTTACCTTGAAAAGGTTAAAAGCATTTTGGTCCTTTCAGAAAATATAATTGCATTTTGCGCTTGTTTTACGTCTGAGTCTGGAGGTGCCAGATTGCCTTCTCTAGGAGTGAAGTTCAGTTTCATTGCTAAATTGACATTTTTTCCTTTCTTTTGTTTTTTTACTAACAGGACTTTCTATTAAGTAAACATTTAAGAACTAATTGGACCTTTTATCTGCACCTTGTCACACTGGGTGATCAACCATTCTACACACGCATATAAATGTCACTTTAAGTATTGCTGTTGTGCAGATCCAAATACATTCAGGAAAAACAAAAAAGGGCTTTGGTGTTTCCTCAGACGAGATAAAGTTTTCAGGGCTGAAAAACATTAATTGCTCAATCAATGTGATAGCAGATTTGAAGGGCAGACTTGTGAAAAATCAGATTTTAATGGACAATGTCCACATTTAAAGCATCTTCAATTGGATCCCATTGAAGTAAACAACATGTAGACCTCTTGTGACAAAGGCAACATCTTGTAGATGATTTGTTTTTTATATAGATGAATTCTAACAATAGGTTGCCATATGCTACTAGTAGTTGAGAGGGGAGGGCTGTGTTACTGACTTGTAAAGATAATGATGCTGACATTGATAATGTAAGAACCAGGAGCGCCATTTGGGGAGGGCAGGTGGGGTAGTCCTCTCCTCTGTGCTTCAGGCCACATGTGTTAATTCCATAGGAGTGCCTACCATATTGCTCTCATTATTATAAGCTATACAGTAAATGCTTTTTTCACAAGTAAGTCTTGAATAGATCTGACAGCCGACCCTTGAACATTGTTGTGAATCTTGCTCCTTTGCTGTCCTCTCCCCAAGCCTAAAATGTTATTTGTGGTAAATAAAGTCATTGATTAGACCTCAACACATTTACATACAAGGAGCTGTGGACTGTACTATTTGGAAATTAGATGAAATGGACTAAGTACCTGATAGACCTTTCTGCCACCACAGCAACACTTTTTCTAGTCCTCCCAAAACAACTCCAGGAGTAACTGTGCAGCCTACTTCAGCCCATGCTTATGGTTCCTGGTGTGAGTTGTATGGGCTGCTCACATGTGCGGAAGCTCAGTGTGTGATTTATTCTCTTGAGAACAACCAGCAAACCATAGCGCTTTATCTAAGAAATTTTAGATTTGGAATTAACAGCATAAAGTCTGTAGGCTATATTCAGGCTGCCAAGTCTTCCTATTCACCTCCACTGCTTTTTTATGTGGTTAAAGTAATAAAATACATTTAGTTCTACAAGAAAAATAGTTATTGCATATACTTCAATTTTTACCAACATTCCACCAACTCACCCCAATTTCCCCGTGTGGCATCAGCAAGCGTTTCTAGAAATTTTACATTTCTAGCAGTAGAATTCTATGCAGAATTAACTCTAGTTATTGATTTCCATGGGCCAAGTTGAAGTAACCCCACATAGTAACCCCACATAGTAACCCCACTGTAAGTCTTACATTGTATAAATGCCAAAAGAAGGGGACAACTCCCAAACAGACCCAATTGTTGCAAAACCTCTTATGCCACAGGCAAGGATTATCCAAATCAATGTACACTTAAAGAATCCACATCTTCATTCTTTTCAATCCATCTTTATTCTTCTTATTTTCAGGGTAAACATTCAACCCATGATGCGTTATGCAGTGAAATCGTCCTGTTGAGCCGCCCTGAAGGGAGCTCCCGGCAGGAGATTGGCAACGGGTTCACTAGCCTCGGTTTTTCCCGTTTCGCCACAACTGCTTCTTCATGGTCTTACCAATTGCTTATTTTGACTCTTTTTTATGCTCTACTCTTTTTTTCTGAAAAACTTTGGAGTAGAGCATAACAAAGAGTCAAAATAAGCAATTGGCAGGGCCATGAAGAAGCGGTTGTGGCGAAACGGGAAAAACCGAGGCTAGTGAACCCGTTTCCAATCTCCCGCCGGGAGCTCCCTTCAGGGCGGCACGGCAGGATGATTTCACTGCATAACGCGTCGTGGGTTGAATGTTTACCCTGAAAATAAGAAGAATACAGATGGATTGAAAAGAATGAAGATGTGGATTCTTTAAGTGTACATTGATTTGGATAATCCTTGCCTGTGGCATAAGAGGTTTTGCAACAATTGGGTCTGTTTGGGAGTTGTCCCCTTCTTTTGGAATTTACATACAGACCTCCCCCTGATACACTGTTACATTGTCTAAAGAAGCAGAGGAAGTTGCTAGGAAAGGTTATGGTCTCCTCTGATGATTTCTGAACTCAGATTTCTGCAACTTGAAGGCCTTGTTCTTGTATTCAGTTTTGTCACCATGTAGCTAGATTTTGAGAACCGTATCATACACTATTTGCATGAAGACGTGTGTGTGCATAAGGTAGCCAACTCTGGGTTGGGAAATTCCTGGAGATTTTGGTAGTTGCAACTGGGGAGAGCAGTGTCTGGGGAGGGATCCCAGCAGACTATAATGCCATAAAGTGCCCTCCAAAGCAGCCATTTTCTCCAGAGGAATGATCTCTGTGATCTGGAGATCAGTTGTAATTTTGGGAGATCTCCAGGCCCCATCTGGAGGTTGGTAAACCTATGTGCTTAGGTTAAAGTTCTACCCAGTGCTACAGGGTTTAATTTCTTTGAGAGTGTGCTAGAGACTTAGAAGGTCTTTTTAATATTTATTTCATTTGCAAATCAACAAGCAGAGCATAGTGGAAGCAAACAGGCATTTTTGTATCAAGCTATAAATCCACTAACCTCTGTCCCAGAGGGTCCCTCCATTCCAGACAGAAAGTTCTCTCCTTCTCTGTTAAACTACTACTGTCCCCATACATATCTACAGAGCACTTGCTTCAGACCATCCCTGCAGGGGACTACCAACTAGGGATGTTTGATCGGTATATCTGGTTTTAAAATGTACCTGAAAAATACCTATTTGGTATTATTCAGGTATATTTGGATATATCTGTATTATTTAGGTATATTTGGATAAACCAATACTTACATTCTCAAATTATCCAGATATATTCCAGAAAATCCAGGAATTGCATTTTTAAGGCTACAACACCTTGTTTCCCCCCCTCCCTTTGATGTTTTTCCAGGGTACAGGAGGAGGGGGAACGGAAGCAATGTTACTGTGTGTGCATCTATATCAATGTTGTTTGCTGGCCTTATGCCATTGCCAGGATGGGCTGACTACTTTGGTACAACTGGCTTGGTTCTGTTGGGCTGGCATTGGCCCTGGGTTCTGCTTGGCATTTGTGAGTGACACTGGTTCTATTAAGTTTTTGTAAGTGTCCCTTGCTTCAGTTTGGTTCTGTTGTGATTCTCTAGTTTGACATTGGTTCTGTTGGGCTTTGTGAATTCCATTTACATTGGGATGCTTGGCTAGTATGGTTGTTCTTAACTAAGGTTCTTTTTTGGAATATTTGGAATACCGAATATGCATGGTACTCCAGGTACCCAAATGTGAAAATGCTGATTATTCTTTTTTTAGTGTGCACCCTTATACCAACTCCAATCATTACAAAACATTCACATACTTTTGCCAAGGCCTTGCTCACGGTGATTCACAGCAGTCAAGCCAAGCAAATGTATAATGCCTTACTGAAGCCCCCTTCAGTCTGCATTCTGTTCATAGATTAGTCTCAGACCTGGATCAAAGCAGAAAGCACAGAGGAGAGTTCTTTGTTCAAAAATAAATGTACATAATGTTGCCGCAGTGGAGGGATTCTGCCTCCATGATGTGTGAGGGGAGTTGCTGTGTGCACTGCAGAAGAAGTTACAGGCATTGTGAGCTCTGATCATGCAAATCATTGGAGGAAAGGATTGAGAGGAATCCGGGCACCATCTCTAGCAGGATCACGGCCAACAGCAGCAACCATCTGCTTAGCACCAAGAGATCCTTGCATGTATTGGTACAACAGCTTATGTGCATAAAGGCCTAGACAAAACAAAAACACACAATCAAGATACCTTAAAGAAGGTCATCTTCAAGGTTAGAATAACTCCAAAGTGCGATCTTATAGTGTCTTATAGTGATACTCCTTAAGAGTGTAGTCTTACTGAACTTCTGGCTTTTCTCCCTGTGGGAACCCCCAAGTGAAAGGAACAAGAAAATAATGATGTAAATAAATATGATTAAAATATGATCTAATAAATATGATTTAAATAGAACAAGCAAACAAAGCTAATCAGTTGATCCTGGATTCTGTGGGCCAGTTTGTACAAAACCACAGTGTAGGCTACAACACTAGTCCCAGGCTAGTGGGCTACAACATTAGTTCCAGGCCCTTTGACTCTTGCCCTTCAGCTTGTGCCAAAATACTCACCTGTGCTCAATTTTTCTATCTGGAAACAGGAAAGGAAAACAAATACTCAGCTCAAATATTACATCTGAGAGTAGCATTCCTCCAAATCTTCCCTCCTAAGCTGAGTTACATTCTTCCAAGTCCACTGAAGTCTTAGAAGGTTGTAACTCTACTTAGGATTCTACTGTAAATCAAGATGCAGCAAAGCATCCCCAAATGTGTTTGCCCAGCCATGTGTTATTTTTGGTTTTCTTTCAATAGAGAAATACAAAGTTGAAAACTTCTTCCTGGTAAAGTCTGACCATCAACCACAGGAATTTTCCTAGTTCACTGTCAGGTTTTGAACACATGCTCATTTAAAAGTTGCTTGTCATTTTTAAAAAAGAAAAGATTTATAAAAATGGTGCTGATCTGATTGGTGTGTTAAAGCAAAAATGAGAGAGAGAATGGGATGCCAAGGGAAGGCCTGGGACTGATAACTTTGTGCATAATACATAGGGCTACGCTGGTTACAACAATTCCCAGCACAGTACCTAGTTCTGAGAAAGCATTTTTCAGTAGCTGCAATGGCTTTTTCACATTCAGCTTTAGTGCTGTGAGAATTGGGAAAGCCCAATATGCCCATCACAAAAAGTACAGTGAGTAAGTGTGTAAGCATGTACAGTATAAGGTGAGTGCTTTGCACCTAAACGCATTTTCCTGATCATAAGCCAGATTTCATTATGTTGCTAGAAGCTGCCAGTTCACAGTGGAGCTACGATCTCCTCCTGGGCCAAACTACAAAATATGTATTAATTAACAATCATAGGCTCTTTATGGTAGACATGTGGCTTTGTAAATACAGAATGAGGAGGAATTTAGGATGCTGCAATAGAACTTGTTCTGAAACAAAGAATCTTTGAAAAATTTCCAGCTTTCCATTCTGTTTGCCATCTGTGCATCAGGCGAAGGCACAGCTGCCTGCATTACCATATAATTTTACATCTAGCCTGCACCAGTGTGGTGGAACAGACAGAGGTTTCAGGTCTGTACATAATTTGGCTGGGTGACTCCCACTGACTTTAATGGGCATTGTGCTGCTACATCACCAGGCAGCTTTAAAATCTGAAGAGAAGAGCTTTTGTTGGGGGCAGCCAAGCTGAATAAGATCTCTAGGTGCCCATAGTAAAAGAAAGAAAAAATCAGAAAGAGAAAGACAAAGATGGTGGGCTCTAACAATAGTAATACAACCCCATTAACTATATCGATCATAATGGAAGATGTGGAGAAAAATCTGAGTGAGGATTGTTTCATGGTCCAAAGCCTTTAAAGAGGTATATTGGACACACACGGCCTTAAACAGATCTGTCCGATCTGGAATCGCACATTACTTTCTTTGTCACACAGTGTGCTGGAATTTGAGACAGGGACGTAGGTTCAGACTCCTAATAAGCTAGCGTTACGACTTCTGTGACTGAAAAGTTTCAGGGGCTGGCATGTATCCATGCTGGAAAAGAGCTTTGAAGACTTATGGTGTCTTTGTAGCGTTCACTTTATTTACAAATATGCAGGTAGAGCACAGGTGAACTCTCTACAGAGATCCACTGCTTCACATCTGATCCCCATAAAGAGAGATTCTATACCCCCAAGGGGACAGGCTCAGCCTACTTATTAGGAGAACCTAGGGCACCAGAGGGGCAAGGCCCCCGGGAGTGGCAAGTGGCAACCCTGAGCTTCTGTAATCCTGGCCTCAGTGCTGGCATCCAAGGCCTGCTTACCTGGCCTGCCCTCAGTTCCACCCCCTTGAAGGATGGAGGGAGGAAGGAAGAGCTCCGCTACTGCTGGGCTCTCTACCCACTGGCTCACAGGATAGCAGTGGACCTTACCTGGCTACCTGTGCATTAGGCATCAGCTTGGGGCATGCCTGAGTCCAGGCCTCTGCATGGTGTATGTGCCTGGCTATCAGTTAGCTCTGCCTAGGGTTAGCTCTGCCAAGAGTGTCTGCTTCTCTTTCTATCTCTACAAGCATCTAAAAACCCCACACCTCTTTTCACACAGGTGCCCATTTACTCCTTCCCTTTAGATGGTAGTTCACCACTTGGTCAGAGCCAATAATTAAGCTCCATTGATGGGATGTCAATAATTGTTAAAATATATTACACTTTATTTTGTTACATAGGAGAGACTGATCCACATTTGCTAAGGGAAAATCAACATGACCACCAAATTAGGCAGAGGACTTGGATGATACAACCCTAGACCAGGTTACAAAATTTTCAAAGAGACAGGACATAGTGGTCATGGGAGATTTCAATTGCCCTGATATCTGTTTGAAGTCAAACTTTGCTAAAAACCTAAATTCCTGGCTTGTCTTGCTGACAATTACATCTTCCAGAGAGTAGACAAGGAAACAAAAGGGGGGAGGGTCAGTTATCTTGGACCTGATTCTCACCAACAGGGAAGAACTTGTTGAAGAGATGAAAGTAGTGAGCATCTTGAGTAGTAGTGACCATGTAAATTTGGAATTTAAGATCTTGGGGAAAGGAAAAGCTAAACATAGACATATATGTTCGATTTTAGAAAAGCGAATTTTATGCTGGGTAGAATCCAATGGTCAGAAATACTCAAGGAGAAGGGAGTTCGTTGGGTGGGATTTTCCTGAAAGTGAGATCTCAAAGGTGCAGTCACAAGTGATTCCAATGAGAAGGAAAAATAGGAGGAACCTAAAGAAGCCAGGTGGCTTCATCAACAATTTTCTAAAGATCTGAGAATTAAAAAAAAGATATACTTAGGAAATGGAAGGAGGGACAGATAACCAAGAACAAATATAAACAAATAGCAAGTGTGGGTAGAGAGAGAGTTAGGCTAAAGCTCAGTATGAACTTATGATAGCGAGAGATGCTAAACACAACAAAAATGATTCTTTGCTTGTTTGGAGCAAGAAAAAGAACAAAGAAGTGGTAGGCCCAATACAAGGATAAGAAAGTGGAATTTTAATTTTAAGGTGAGGTCATAGACGCCCAGTTCCTACTTTGCCTCAAACTTCTCTTGCAAGGAAAATTGTATTCAAAGTGGGGAAAAGAGAACACATTAAGGAAGAGAAGTGCAGCCTAGGATAGGCATAGGGGTGGTATATAAACACCTGGATTCTTTAAATGAAATCAGTCCTCAGGACTAGATGAATTTCATTGTAGGGTACAAAAGGAACTTGATGTAATTTCAGAGTGTCTGTTTAGCATCTTTGAGAATTCTTGGAGGACAGGAGACATGTCAGAAGATAGATGGGCAAATATTGTCCCTACCTTCAAGAAGGGGACGAAGGAGGATCCAGGTAACTACAGACCCATCAGCTTGATATACATAACTGGAAAATTTTTAGAACAAATCATCAGTCAGTCAGTCCTTGGACATTTAAAAAAGATGGCTGTGATTACTAAGTCAGCACGGGTTCTTCAAGAACACATCATGTCAGACTAAACTTATCTTCTTTTTTGAGAGAGTTACTACTTGGTTGGATCAGGGGAATGTTATGGACATAGTTTACCTTGATTTCAGTAAGGCTTTTGATAAGGTACCACATGACATTCTTGTTGACAAGTTGGTAAAATGTGATTTTGATCCTACTACTGCTTGGAGGATTTGTAACTGCTTGACAGATTGCATCCAAAGAGTGCTTGTAAATGGCTCCTCATCTTCTTGGAGAAAAGTGAGAAGTGGTGTGCCTCAGGCATCTGTGCTGGGTCCTGTGTTGTTCAACTTCTGTATAAATGACTTGGATGAAGAATGGGAGGGGGTGCTCATTAAATCTGCAGATGATACTCAATTGGGAGGGGTATCAAATATAGTAGAAGACAGAATCAAGATTTAGGGTGATCTTGACAGGTTGGAAAATGACTAAAATTTAAAAAAAGAATTTTAACAGAGATAAATATATATTTCTGCATTTAGGTAGGATAAATCAAAGGCATAATTATAGGATGGGAAAGCCTTGTCTTGGCAGCAGTACATGTGAAAAGGATTTAGAGGTCTTACAGCTCAGTCCTAAGGAGGGTACTGAAAGTGCTCTGGGAGCTGACTAATCCCCACAATGGTGTATCTGGCCGGTACACCATCATAATCCTTACTTTACGACAGCAGAATGGCCAGGTGCTGCTCTGCCTGAATTTCCCGTCAGTGGGCAGCTGTGGTGGTGCTTGAGAATCTGGAGTGTAAATTATTATGCTGGCAGGGAAGGAGCCAGGCCAGGGGGTGAGGCAGGAGTTAGTTGGCTCCATAAGCCCTTCCAGCTGTGGAAACACCCCCAACATTGGGGACATTGCATAACTGGAAAAAGTACCAAGGAGGGCAACCAAGATGATTAAGGGTTGGATCACCTTTCCTATGAGAAAAGGCTGGAGAGTCTGGGACTTTTCAGTCTAGAAAATAGATGAATAAGAGGAGACATGATAGAGGTTTATAAAATTATGCAGGACTGGAGATTGAGAGAGAATTTTTTCTCCTTCTCCCATAATAGTAGAATTTAAGGTCACTCAATGAAATTGTTGGAAAAATAAGTTTAGAATAGACAAAAGGAACTACTCCAATGAGTAATTAAGCTGTGGAATTCACTGCCAGGGAAGGTAGTGGCCATGAGCTTTGATAGCTTTAAAAGAGGGTTCAACAGATTCATCGAGGAGAGCTCCATCAATGGCTCCTAGCCATGGTGACTGAAAGGACCTTCCACATCTGGAGGCAGCAAACCTCTGAATATCAATGCTGGAAGTAGCAACAGGGGAAGGCCTCAGCTTCTATACCCTGTTTGCCATCCAGGGAAACAGGTGAGCCACTTTGTGAAACAGGGTGACGGACAAGATGGGTCACTGGTCTGATTCAGCAGGCTTTTGTTTTGTTCTTTTGCTCATATACATAAAAACACACAGCAAAGCAAAAATCTTAGCAACCATGACTCTTTGCAAAATCATTTATTTCTAGCTCTCCCAAAGATCTCTATCCTCTTTGCTGTAGGGAGGTCATCAAGCACTTATTTCCAAACATATCAAACTTGTAATGCAGGGTAATCTGGGTCATGCCATGGCCTTTGTCCCCATCATTAGCGTAGTAAAATTATTGTCATTGTTAGAGTCAAACTAGAGCCTGGGAAGGACAGGTTCAAATCCCCACACAGTCAGCAAAATGAAGTGGTGGTTCCATTTGCCTGAGATCAACCACTGTGACTGTGTTCGTAGTTTTATTTTTCGCTGTAGCTCAGGAGAAAGGATAATACTATTTTGACTTTTTACATCTTTACTGCAAAATACAGAAAGCATAACAAATTCACTTCTCTTTAAGCCTAGGCACAGTGGATATTTATTTACAGTGTCTGACTCACACTGAATGGAGTCAAGCTACAAATCTGTGCCTCTTTTTTGAATTTCTTGGAACTGGAGGAGTAGTGCCCCATGTACTCACTGCCCGTTCTTCCTGCAAATTACAAGAAAAGAGTGCTTAAGGGAGAGGTTTGAAAGAAATTGTCACTTTGTTGTTGGGATGAGTTGCCAGGGCCTTTGTTTCTCCTGCCTATACACTACTCATTTCAGTCCTCCTGCCATTTTTTTTTCATTCATTAATTTTTCTAGTGTGTCAATGAACTTTAGTGCATGGAACCCATTGTGTAGTAGTTTAGATGGTTACTCAGGGGGCACTCTTTTCATAAGAAGGAAAAGCAGGTTTGTGCTCTTTCCTGACATCAGGCTCCTACTAGAATGTTGGATATGGATAAGCCGTACATGTAGCCATTCTATTCACACTGGGTTGCACCACAAAACATGGGAAAGGTGAAAGCAGCCCCCAAGGTCATTCTTGGACTATATTGTTAAAGGCTTATTCTATAGCCTCTTTTAAAATGCCTTTGATAACTAACATATATTTGGCAACATGTGATGGCACCTGGCTACCTAAGGACTCAAAGTGACCAAAGCAGACAGGCAACTTGGGTATGAATCAGGCCCATTTTAATCTTCACAGAACAGAATTAGGATACTAGGGGGAAAAGCCCACTGCTTAATAAAAGCCATCACTTGGGATGATCCTCTGTATCCTAGATGGTTTAGTTGTTCTTTAAAAAAAAGAAGTTAGACAAGTTAAAGATCTTAACCTATTAACTTTCAGTAAGATTGTTTTACACTCATTTTAGAGGTACCATTTTGCATTGTCTGTGCTAACCCTATGAATCCTTTGTGTCTTCCTGCCCTCAAGTATTGGGGGGCAGTTCATTCTTCCTGCAATTAGTATTCATGGTTCGCTAAGCAGAACTAATGCAACAAATCTTACTTGTGTTTTTTCATTGAAGGTTATGTTACCTGTTCTTCAGCACAGCCTGGGAAAAGATTTCTTTATGAAAAAGGTATTTTTGACTATCTATTGCCTTATTGTATGTTTAATACCTTCCGCCGAGTATTTCCCTATTTTAATTTAGCAGCTACTGAGCAAATTTGTTCCATAAACTAGACCTTAGGTACAAGTGATAAAATATACTTTGTCCAGTATTTTAATGATCTAAACATGTTTAAAAGGATTTATTTTTTAAAGACGTGTTGTTTTACTTTGATTCTTGCTTAATGTTTTGTGAAATAGGGCACAGTAAAATAGATGTTGTATAATCTACTTTCAAATGTAATATTTGTTAATTAAACAAAAGGGAAGCTCAAGATGACGCAGAGAAGTGTAAAAATTGATATTAGTTTTTAACCTTCCATAATTCCAGACTCAATGTATTCCTCATCTTTAACTAGATCAATTGACTTGGGTGTTTCATGACCCCTTGTGATTTTTTTGGGGTAAATTGTTGTGTATACTCTGATGGTATGGAGGTCATTTTTACCCTCAATTTGTCTCTAATGAGACAGTAAAAGGAAACTGGATGAAATTGACAGAATGATATTGCCATTATTTTCTTTTGGGTGTTTTTGATATTGTTTTATTCATGTAGAGGTGAAGAGTAGTGTGGGCTTTTCTTCTTTACACACTCAGTGAAACCTTAAAAATAATCTTTTATATATTTTGGGATCTATTTGACCCCCACACTAGATTAGTATGGTACATATTGTGTGTGTATGTGTGTGTGTGAGGGGGGGGTAAGGTCATTTGTGACTAAGGGTTGATGCAAAACTACTTGCATAAAGATACAAACCTGCCTTGTATTACTGAGTCAGAACAGATTTGCTGCATTAATTCCCCCCCTCCATACCTGATGACAGGAAGTCACAAAGATTCATAGGGCTAGCACAAACACAAATGCCTATGCCATGTTGAATCCAATCAGCAGCCCAAATAATTCAGTATTGGCTATTTTATAAGATCTTTGACTTGAATATCACAGGATATAAACTTGGGAAGTCCTACAGTCAAAGCATGTGCTCTACCACTAAGCTACATCCCCATCCTATGCAGATGCATCACTCTGTTTAGAGAATTTGAAGAGTGCCAATCAGTTATTGGATAGTGAGATCTAAATTCAGTGTCTCTGTTCTCCAAGTTAACAGTCATTAATTAATCTTTTCAGTTGGGCCTGTATGGCTGCAATATTAAAAGTGCTTTCCTACGAGTAAATGCCATTGAATAAAACAGGCTTCTGAGTATACCTTTATGTATAATCCAATCTGGTGGGTCAGGCTGGAGAAATCATGGATGCAGCCACTCTTTACATTTGGGTCTGATTCTTAACAGGGAAATGGATGCCCTCCAGCTGGATCAGAGTGGTAGTTTCTAAAAAGAATATATAGTATGTGACAAATTATTTTTGTGATCACAGACACAATCTGCATACACAGGGAATGAAGGAGAGTTGGGTCAAAGCAAGCTGCAACTTTACCCAGCAAGTTTAGGAACGTCAAGGATTGAAGCATGGCAGACTGGTTGATATATTTCAGCTTGATATATTTTGTATGGTTTTCATTCCCATTTGTTTCTTTACATTTGCTTTAAAATACTGATTCTTAGGGATAATCCATGTAAACCCAGGAAAAGGGTTGTGCTTATTTTTTTAACAAGCATTATCTGATATACATATTGTCCAAAATACCAGGGGACATAAACAGCAGTGATAGCATATTCTAATGCATTTTTATTTCATCTGCCTCTCTTCATTAATAGCATTAGTTATTTCAAAGGTAAAAGAGTGGCTTTACTTTTAATTTTTTTTAAAAAACCTAGGTCCATGTATCTCAGCACAATGATTTGTATAAGTGATTGTAATTGCTGAAACTACAATTGAGTTATTAGTTATAAAATGCACATATAGTTATATGTCCAACAGACCTACCAAAGAACAGAAATGCAGTTGTATCCAAGAGAAAATAATTACAGCAATAATCAGTGTAATTCATGATAATAGCTGAATTGAATTTCACACCATAGCTCCAAGCACTTACATTTAATGAATGTAGTTTGTGCTTGTTTACTTAAAAAGGTTTTTAGCAGAAAATCGATAATGTAACTTCAGTGTTTCTAATTGCAAATGCAATTATTTTTTTAAATAGTCGTTCAATAAGGATTTTGTAGAGAAAATTAAAGTATGTAAGTGTGGCCAATGTTGGCACTTTAATTAGGCTACCTGTACATTAGTAGCATAGTTATTTAATATTTATTATTATGTATTGATTGAAATGGATTTATGTTCATGTACAAGGCTAATCAGTGTACCAAGCCTTCCAGATTTGGGGGGCAAGACCCAACTGTGATTACACGTATCATTCTATAATCAGAATGTCTTCCATAATAAGTAATTTCATATGGAAGGCATTATGGTAAGTGCAAGGAAATAAGGCCTGGTATATCACAGTCATTTAGATGTGTTGTTTTGAAATTGGTTGATTCTGTTTTTTATTAAAATACAATGATAATAAGAAAAATAATATGTTAAAAGATGTATAATTATAACTGATTCTTGCTTATATTTATTTAAGCTCTTATCCCTACTCAAATACTTTTGGTGTTATACAAAATGACTCATTATTAAACATCAAAGAGATCGACGCACTTAGTTCTTGTTGATGGATTGAAAGCACAACTGGGTAGTTGTTTATGCATTATTCTGTAAAGAAATCTGTCAAAGATTTCAATGGAATTAGGATTTGACTAATCTATTTTCTTCGGGTTTGGGGATGGAAGCATAATGGGTTGGATCTAAGGAATTGTGAGCAGAAGTACAATTGGTTGTCTCAAGGAACCATGAATGGAATGAATTAATAGAATGTATCCTTCTGCCTACAGCCTCATGCACTCCTGAAAAAGCTGCTCTGGGGGACAGAAAACTTGCAGCAACATTAGGGTTTTGTAGGGTGGGGCTACAGAATCAGCAGAAACTCCCCTACTCTTTTGTAGAGATGGGCACAAACTGGAAAAAACCCAAACAATGTGATGTGTGGTTTATCAAATTTCACGACTCACGAACTTTCACGGACCTGCCCCTGGTTTGTGAACCAGTTCATTTGGTTCGTGAAAACATCACATCCAGGTCAGAAAATCATCACTTCCGGGCCAGCAGAAGGTCTCTTCCGGGCCAGCAGAAGGTCTGCAGGAAGTCTATCCCCTGTTGCCTAAGAAACTGATTGATTGGCACCAGGCTGTCTGCAGTGACGAACCAAAAAATGAACCAAATGAACCAGCTGAAAAGTTCGTGGTGGTTCGTCAGAAATGGGATCTGGCGAATCGTGGTTCATGAACCACGAACTGGCCTGGTTCATGCTTAATTTTGGTTTATATTTCGGTTCGTGCCCATCTCTACTCTTTTGTGAGCTCTTGCTCCATTTGCAGAAAAGCTCTTGCAGAAAGGGGATCGATTTCTGCTGATTTTGCCTAAAGCTATGGTATTCTGAGTTGCATCTCACATTGTTCCTAAAGGTCTCTCTGGTCCTTTTCTCTCCACAATACAATTCAATGGCTCCAAGTGGTGATCTTTAAGAGTTTATGCAGTGCTATATATTTTAAAAAACATTATTTACAGTATTTTACACCCCCTTTTAAGCAAAAAGAGTCCCAAAGTGTTTCACAAGGTTAAATCCCAAATATAATAAAACTAATTCAAATAGCTCTAAAACAATTAAAATCTAGCAGCAGCATAAAATAAGCACATTGGAAAAAATCTGGTGGAACACAAAAATCTTTACCTGTCTGCAAAATGAGGCACCTGAAGGACAGAAGTGAGTATCTTACAATGCAATCCTAAGGAGAATAATTTAAATCAATGGGCTTTGAAGCATACAATTTTGCTTAGGATTTCACTGCTGGACGAGAAAATCCCACCATATTGGTACAACCTCTGAGAAGCCCCTGGTCTTGCTGAATGGTAGTTGAGCATCCGCCTGTGATGGTATTGTAAGCGAGGCTTCATCAGCAGATTTTCAAAAAGAGGGATCCAGTTTATGGTAGGTTTCTGTACTATATAATTTGAAGGCTATATCTAGAATATTTATTAAATCTGTAAAACGTAAAAACAGTTTGGAAAGGGCACTGAACCAATGAGCGGGTAAAGATGCACATAGTCAAACCAGTAATTGGGTATGTCATTGAGCGGGCAATGCTGAGGTAGTTTTGCCATGTGTTCCTAATTTCAAGCAATAGTTCCTTATTTAGCATTAACAGAAAAAGGAAAAGAGAGATGTACCCTAAAAACAGCTTTAATTTAATGTATTCTAGTAAAGTATTGCTAATGTTCTGACTTTCATAAGATGTCATTATTTTTTGGTCTCACACAGGCCGTTTCCACACACGTTGAATAATGCACTTTCAATGCACTTTAGTTATCCTTTAGAAGTGGATTTTTTGTTCCACACATGGAAAATCAGTTACAAATGTGCACTAAAGCGTATCGAAAGTGGATTATTCAACGTGTGTGGAAACGGCCACAATGTCCCTTACATGGTTTGGGATCAACATGCCTGAAGAACTGCTTACTTCCTTATGAACCTACCTGACCACTGTGGTCAATTTCGGAAGCACTACTTTGGATGTCTCTGCTATCCAAGATTAGGCAGGTAGCAACCCAGCAAAGGGCTTTCTGTCATGGCACCAGAACTCTGGAACTCTCTTCCCAGGGAGATTTGTCTGTCCCCATCTGTTGCCATCTTCTGTCATCAGGTGAAGACTTTTTTGTTTTGCTGTGTGTTCCCCCAGTGGTCCCTCCTTTGTGCCCAATGTTGTTTTCAATATTTTAATTCTTGTTTTTATGTCTTTATATGCTTTTTAGCTCTGGTTTTGTTTTAATGTTATTAGTTCTTTGGTTGATTTTAATCACTTTAATATGTGATTTTATTATGTATATTTTAATTTGTTAGCTGCCTTGGTAGCCATTATAAGGCTAGAAAAGAGGAAAATGCATTTTTAAATTTTATTTTTATTTTATTGTATTTGTATTCCGCCCTCCCTGCGAGCAGGCTCAGGGCAGATAACAGCATTAAGAACATTTAAAAACATTCCATATAAAAAATTTAAAAGCATCATACAAAAATATAAAAAATAGCAGCACTCATTTTCCTGATGGTGGCAATACAGTTAATAACAAATAATGCAACAGTACAATTGAACATAGCAGCAGCTTAAGAACAGTGGTGGGCAGCTCTCATAGGGAGGGGGGTAGATGTTGTATCCTCCAGCCAGCAGAGGCCCAGCCTCAGCCATAAGCCTGGCGGAACAACTCTGTCTTACTGGCCCGGCGGAAAGATAGTAGATCCTGCTGGTCCCTGGTCTCGGTAGACAGAGCGTTTCACCAGGTAGGAGCCAGGACTGAGAAAGCTCTGGCTCTAGTTGAGGCCAGGCAGGCCTCCTTGGAGCCAAGGACTGATAACAATTTCTTTCCTCCTTAAATAAATAATAAATAAAATAAATTTCAGAGCTGTTCAGGTGGCATCTCTAGTTTCCAAGTGATGAGGAGGCAGGCAAGACTCAGAAACTTGAAGGGACAAGATGGAATCTTATTTATCCTTTGCATCATGTGATACCTGCTGAGTTTGCAGCAATATCCTTTGTGGCTATCTGCTGTGGTGATGCTGAGATTTGACTTTCAACATGGTTTGTGGCTTTTAAAAACAAACACAAGTATCAATCAATGTATATAATTGTCAACATGGCCAAATCTGTGGTTTACTTAAATCCAGAGACTGGAGTCACGATGAACAGACAAGACAAATATTTCTACAAACCCAAGAAATGCCCCAGTTTTCAGAAAAATCTGAAATATTATTAAAAACAAAAAACACCAGGGGATTAAAATATGCAGTACTACAATTGGCTGCTTTTGTATAGGGCTGCCATGAATTTCATCATGAATGTGTTTGGCAGAGTTGAATTTACATTTTTTGACTGTGATGATCAGATGTGAGCTAATTATCTAGTATGTGCAGTTCAGCAGTGAATGATTCAAATGCCTCTCAAACAGGTTTGTATCAGGCATTTTCAAAACTGAGCATACATGAAAATGCTGCCAATCCAAACAAATTAGCAGTCATTACTCACTTCTTCAGATATTTGAAGATAACTCACAAAAGCTCATCCCCGACCACAAATTTTGTTAGACTTATAGGTGCTACTGGACTCTTGCTTTTTTCTACTGCTACAAACAGACTAACATGGCTACCCATTTTAATCTATTTACAGGGATGGAGTTTGAGTGCAGTGATCTCCTGGACCATCACTGGACCCCTATAGCTACATCCTGGATCACAGAGTAGCTCACTAGGGAAGGGTGTCAGAAATGTTTACATTGTGCACAGCCTTTTCAATTGTCTGTCTCAGGGCCAAGCTACACATGACGAAAGACACTTGCCTGGCAAGTGGATTGAGTGGAGGGCAAGTGAACAGGGAGAAATACACTTGCCATTCAAGTGTCATTTGTCACTTGTAGCTTGGCCCTCAGTCTCTAAATGCATAGTACACAGGCATTGATGGATGCAGTACAAAAGCCTATACTGGTGGAGCAAATCACATTTTGAGTATGCCTTTATTATGAGGATGATGTAGAAGAACTTTCATAATGTTCTGCTCTAAAGTGAATTTATTGAGGTGAACAGAGTAGCAAAACTGCTCATGTGTAGGGACAGGACTAAAGGTAATGTCCACTCCTTTAAAATAATGTTTCCATATATAAAGTAAGTCTTTGAAGCCTGGGTCATCACTGCAACCAGGTCTCATCTATTAAGCTGAGAAGCCAAGCCAGACTCAGAAGTTTTATGGAATCAGGTAGCATCCTATTTTCTCCCTGTGTCACCAGAATTGTGCTGACAATACTTCTAGCCCATCTGCTGTGGAAGCAGCAAAACCAGGATTTTGACTGATAGCTCAGCAGGGTGCAACTATGAAAAGTGCCAAAGCTGTGGAGTACATTCTCCTGATTGCTCAACAATGACAAGTCCTTTTCACACAATAGGTTATATCGAGCAGCTGTTGGCTGTATTAGCCTCCTCCCAACAGTCCCTTCCAACTAGGAAAATTTATTCTCATGGTCACATGACCCACATGGTCAAAACTGCCTTCCTGTCCCTCCGGTCAGTAAAACTACACTTGCAGAAGAGGAAGTAGGGGGTTGATCATGTGGCTATTCATCTCTGCAGGTCACACAACCTCAGTAATGATCTAACTCCATATGGCTCCAATCCATATGGAGTTAGGGTACAGGTTCCATATCAAAGGGTGCTCAGGCTTCAACCCTGCCACCTCTCTTTTACCAAGCTTGTAAATAGACACTTGCCTACTCATTTGTGACAAGTAACTAGATAAAGAAAACTTTTGAAAAGGCACGTGGTTCTCCTGTTTAAGGTAATCAGACACAAGCATCTTATAATGGAGGTGGCTATTAATGTCTGGAAGGCATTTGGAAGATGAATTAGTATCTTGGACAGGGATGATGATAAATTTTGGACCACCAAGCCACAATTGCCCTCCCCCACATTTGCTCATACGGAATGATAATTTGCAAATTACTGGATAGTCTGGTTTTGCAAATCTTAGTACAGAACTCTGTTTATTACATTGCTACATGCTATACAGGGAAGTGAAGAACAGGTGAGACAGAAAAAGTGTAAGGTAGAGCATACAGGTCAATACCTTTTACAAGGTAAGAGTGGGATTGTTGAGACAAGCATACTTGCTTGCACAGCAGTTAAGTTTATGGAGGACCTTCCTTTGGAGATGTGGGCTAATAGGACAGGCAAGTGTAGCGGCAGAACATGAAGTCTAGAAAGGGGATATGTACATTACTCTAAAAATACCAGTACAGAGATCAACCTAAACCTATGTGAATCCACGATGGGGATGGTTACTCATTTCTAAATCTACTGAAGTTAATGGGCTAAGATGGGTATAATTCTGTTTAGAATGGCACTGTCAGAACCAAACTAGATGTGATTGCCTTCTCAGGACTGCCACGGGGATGCCACATCCATTTTTAGATAGCTTAAAAATGCTTTGTGGGTCTACAGTGCAGTGCACTGAGGCAGTCATGTCCTGTTTCCCCCACCCCACCCTATCCCTTATCAAACGATGAAATGGCCGTACTCCTCTCAAGGCTCTGGAATTTTGCCTGGCGACATTTTAATATGACTTTAAAGTGGCAGTGGCAGCCTTGCAGCAGCCATCAATATACCATCACCTCTAGTTTGGCCCTCAGATTGCTCATTAGTAGGTATACTAGCTACAGATGGTTAGAATTGCATGTTAAAAACAGAGTGAAAAGTTAGCTTACATCCTCGGCAATTTCTTATTTGAAACCTCTGGCACATTTCACTCCTTAAAACTGATTTATTAAAAATTGTGGTTAGTGGGAGGAGAGGAAAAATTGATGAACTGCTTGTGTTTATAATTTTAATGAACATCGGATTTCTCCCCTCTTTCCCACTGGGATATTTACAAATTTATACTGAGATGAATTGTATATATTCCAATATTCCCATCTAATTAATTGCATTTAATTCATATTTGCAAGCTAATCAATTCTGAAACAAATCACCCAATTTATTTTTATAAAGCATTGTAACTCAATATCACAACTGATTACATAAATTTCAGTTCCTATTTTTCTTTTTAAAAATTATTAAGTTTAGGGAAAATTGCTTAAAAAATATTGGTTGGAATATATTTCAACAAATGTTCATGAAGCTGGCTATTGTTAGCATCTGAAGTTTAGTTTACTTTAACATTGTATTTTGCCCACATCCTTTATTAATATTTATATTCTTGGGATTGTGTATCTGTGTGCAGCAATAAGGGGAAGAGTATCTACAGGTTCTTTTTCTTGGCCTTATGAGAAATTTGCTTAAGATATTGGGTGTGAGATACTTGCCGTTACGTTGGAGGAGGAATATTCGTGGCAGGGATGGAAAGGGGTTTTTAATTGATACTATTTTGTATAGTCATAATGATACTTTGTTTAATAACTTCATTCTTTTGTCCTTTTAATAGAAACTTATCTTTACTTTTCATTCTCGTCATCTCTCTAATTCCCAACCCTAGGAATATCATATTCGATAACATTCAAATTAATCTGCATATGGGATTTCCTTTCCTTAATTCTAGGGGGAGGGGTAATAAATATTCACAGAGAATATTTTTATGTTCTCAGGTACTTTACAAAGTCCATGAAACAGTAATTTCAACAAAACTGATAGTAAGTTCAAGACATTGTATTGTATTTATTATGATTGTGATTATTATGGATATTTGCATTCTGTTTTTCTCTGCAACGTGGACCCAAAACAGCTAACAATATAGAGTGAAAAAATACAACAGAACAAACAAGAAATGGAATGAAGGCTTCCAATTGCCAAGCAAATCTTTTCTCTGCAACCTGATTTTCTGCCCACGTCTAGGCTTCAACCTTTGGTTCATACCTTTGGACATGCCAAGGCCTTAAATATCTATACACAAAGAGGAAAGCAAACTTCAGAAAAATTACTTCACATGGAATGCTAGTTTGCAGGAAGCTATTAACAGGGTCTCTTCTCTGCACCCTTACCCTGCTGCCTCAAGGAGGGCTCCAGACTTTTTGTTTACCAGGGAGCTGAGGGAGATTGGAGAGACATCTTGACAATTGTTGGTGCAAAAACCATGCTTAATAAGAATATACTATAGAGTCCATTTTAAAGGCCTATGAGGTGGCAGTGATGGCGGCAAAGAAAGTATCCTTTCTGCTACCATTACCTCACTAAATCTCATCCAGCAATAAAATTTAGGGTAGTTCAGGGCCTACTATCACTTGTGCCTAATATTCTTGCTGATTTTGATTTGGCTATTAGCTGTGGTTATTTTTGTTGAGTTTTTGTTGATAATGTCAGTATCATCATCCAATGGTACACACAAGGGCCCTTTTGATCCCCAGCACTCTTTAAACTTTATATTAAAACTATGTCCAAGATCATCTGGAGTTTTGGAGTGGGGTTGTTACCAGTATTCAGATGACACCCAGCTTTACGACTTGTTATCTAAGCCTCCAGAAAAAGCAGTGAATGTCCTGGGCCAGTGTCTTGAGGCCTTGGTTAAGTGACTGATGGAAACAAACTGATGCTTTATCCAGACAAGATGGAGGTAAAAGTGGTTGGGGGAGCAAAGTGGTTGGTTGATATTGGTTTACTGTCCTTAGATGGAATTGACCTCTTTGTAGTAGATCAAGTTAAAGAGCCAGGGGTGTTCTTGGGCCTGGCCTTGTCAATGGATAAAGAGATTATCATTGTTTTTAGGGACATCTTCTTTCAATTACATTCAGCTCACAAGGTGATACCTTATTTAAACGCTGTTGACCTAGCCATGGTGGTCCATGCTGCCATAACATACAGATTAGATTACTGTAACATGCTGTATGTGGGCTGCCTTTGAAGACATCTTGGAAGCTCCAATTGATATTAAACATTTACTTTTTAAAAAAATGATTAGTACAAAAACATAAAAAAATAAAAAGCAATAAAGAGCAATAAAAAAAGCAAACAGGAGAGAAAAAGGAAAAAAAGAAAAACAACAGTGCTGACTACAAAAACACTATAGGCAAATCTATACATAGGTATCCATAAACGATTTCCAAATATCTAACTATAAGTCCATGCACAGTTGTCTTTTATATGCGATACGTTCAAATGTTAATAAGTTTATAAGATCTTCAATCCAGTAATTTACAGAAGGTGAGCTTTTGTATTTCCAATGTTGAAGTATAAGTCTTTTAGCAACTGTAAGGGCACAGAGGGTCAATTTCCATTGACCATTGGTTAGATTCTAAGAAACAGGCAGGTAGTTTAACAGTACATTAACATCCTCAAAAATAAATGAGTTTTCTAACACAAAATTAATATAATAACTTCCTCCCAAAAGGGGTGAATAACTAAACATGACCAAAGCATATGCATTTTGTGAATTACACCTCTAACAGTTAGACAGTGGCTTTAGTAAAAAAAATGCTGTGGTATCCAATATACACTTTTTGCTGAATAAGTTGCAACTTAAGATCTATAGCAGTATATGGCTTAAAGCCTTATCTCATTCTTTTAACAAATTGGACGCTCCAGATCATTATTCCATTCATCTCTAAGATTCTGTGTATTGTATTTATTAACTGACCTCAAATATTTACATACAAATATTGTGGATTTCACTTTCTGTTTTGATTCAATAAGAACTTTTAAGAGTGGGAAAGATTCTGAAACACTCAAAGTTGCTGGACCATATTTGGACATCAACAAATGTTGCAATTGTAAATGCTGCCATTTGGCAAATCATATTTAGACCTCAGTTGGAAAAATGACAAAAACTCATTATCATTACCTATCAATTGATCTAAAGTAAAAATTTTGTCCAAGCCTTTCATAAGAAAGATTTCTTCCCAATTTTTGAATCAGAATTTGACCATAATGTTACTTTAGCATATGAGAATGGGTCAAATTGATATTTTCGTGGTATTATGTGCCATATTTCTCTAACTTCAGAAATAGTTGGAGGAACTAAACCATTTTAACAATGGTTGATCCTAATGTATTCCACTTAAAAAGTCGTTCCAAAACGAGGCCTCTAAAAGAGCTCCAAATGGATACTCCAAGTGAGGGGAGGGATCCCAGTAATGTGTACATGCTAACAAAAATGTCTAGCGATAATTACTGAGGTCTGGAAGACCAAACCTTCATTAATTGAAAGTTGTATCCTCTGATACTAAATATGATTGTGAGACTCCTCTCTGGGATCAGCTACTTAAAACATATAACTTCAGTGTTCTGTCAATTGCATTGGTTACCTATTTTCTTCCAGGCCCAACTCAAAGTTGTTGTTTTACTTTTAAAGCCCTTTTATGTCCAAATTCCCTCATACTCTTCAGGCAGCATTCTCCTGTAATGGGCGCTATCAGGACTATCTATTTGGCAACTGTCAGGTCATAGGCTTTTTCTGTAGCTAGACAAACCCTTGGCATACCAGAATTGGTGTGGAGGATACTTTCAGCAATCAAGAAGGCATGTAAAGTGGTTCTATTTCAAAGGGCATTTGGTAGAATTGAAATTGTTTTGCAAATCTAGTTGAGCTATTTTTATTTTGTGTTGTTTTTATGTTGTTGATTATTTAATTTGTTAGTAGCCTTGAATCTATGGAGATGAGATGGAGTATACATATGTTAATATATAAATACTGGAGATGCAGTTTATTAGAAACAAATCTGGTAGATCTATTTTGGCTTTACATGCAAATCTTAACATTTAAGCATGATGAAGAAAGAACATTAGTATTGTTCTGTCAACCCACATAAGTTTTTCTTTCCACCATCTCATTGCAGACTATATTCTTGCAATTTGGATCTCTAGACCTATACTAGTGGCTAAAACTATTGTTTTACAGCTCTGAAAATCTCCTACTATAGAACCTTGGACAGAGGATAAGTTGGACTTAGAAATAAAAGAAAACTGAGAAAAAGTGGCAAATTGTGGATAACTATGAATCTGTATGGATGAAATTTTTGGAATAAAAGGCAACAGCTTTGTCCTGGTATGTTGATATAGACATAAACTCCCTCCTTTTCCTCACCTTCCCGTCCTTCTCCCTCCTTTCTCTCTCTTTTTACTCTGTAGAAATCTGTTAAATGGAGCATCTGGGCCGTGTGGAAAAGAGAGGAGTAGTTGATCAGTGGGAAGGGAAGAGTCTATGAGGTCTTTGTGTTTCAGGGTTTAGAAATGGCTGTCAATACAGTTTTGCCATTTTGAAAATCAATACAGTTTATAAACAAGAAAAAAACTGAACGCTTTCAGGGAAGGGGAGAACAAATGGTTTTCTGTGCTGATTGATTAAAAAGCTTGTGTAAAAGGGAGACGAGTGGACACAGTATGACTAATGCAGATGACATTTATTTTGCTTTGTACCCATAAACCATGTTTGGGAGTTTGGAGGAAGGTGTTCCACTCCTCCTGACCTCTCCCCTGAACCACCTGTGTGGATCTCCAGTGCCAGGAGTGTTGTGTACCCTATTAGTTTCCATGCATTTATGGGTCTTTTCTTATCTCAGAATTTCTATATTTTAGATACGGTAAGCTATCAGTCTATGGGGTTAGTGGAGAATATATTAGTGTAATGATTACTATTAATAAAATAGCAATTGTGAATTTGTCAGATCTGAGAAGAGACAGGGGAACAAATTAAGTTATTAAATAGGAAGCAGATTAAGACATATAAAGGTTTTATTTTAAATAAAGTAAATAGGAGGAAATAGTCCAGGATTTGTGTAGTGATTATTTTCTATGGTTACCTGCCCTCTCTATTAGAACTAGTGTTGCATTTTCTGCCAGGTTCAGGAAGGCATTTTACTCTACAAAAACAACTAGCTCTTTTCCCGTCTATGATTACTTGTAATTATGCTTTCCCTGCTATTATTCTAATAGGCTGTCATACTGCACAGAGGAGGCGTTTGGAATATAAGGCTGCTTTTATGGATGGACTGCTGGAACACTTAATATAGCTCTATTTTTGAATTATCAGGTTCTATCCTTTTGAAGTCTGTGTTAGTGGAACTCCTATTTATGAGATGTGCTGTGCTTAAAGGTTTGCTATTGATGAAGAGGTCCAACAGAGGCCTTTATCGTAAGTACCGTAGCATTCTCCCTGAGAAATAAATAGCCTTGCTAAAAGGTATGTTGTGTACCAAGGTTGCAAATTACCAGCCAAGTACCTTATAACTGTATACTTCAAAAATACTACTGTACTTCTTGTTTATCCTTCCTTTTCTACAAAATGAGCAACATTTTTAGAGACAAAAAGAAATCCATTTGCCGTCAGTAGACTCTGGAGAAGAATGATAAACATTTATTTCTTAATAACTATATCACTCTGGTATTAAAACATATTGATGGGCACATTAACCAATGCACAATTTGTCATTTGGGACATCTTTTCAGCATTTCTGTTTGGAAAATGATCCAGATCAGTAATTTAGCTGGGAAACTCCCTCAGTATAGAATAGGGTTCACTAACATGGTGGCTATAGGCACCATGGTGGCTACTCAGTGTTTTTTAAAAAGTGGATGAGGCCATCAGAGCTTCTGATTGGCTGTGCAGATTTTTTAAAAAAATGCCTCAGCAGCAGCTTTCTTCACAGCACAAGATCTTCACTGTGTGACTGAATGCAAGCTGTTTGTATGCAAGGAAGTGTTTTAAACAGGGCTTTTTTTTGGAGAGGGAATGCCCCATAATGGCGTTCCAGCAGCTCTGGAATTTGCCCACGTGATTCCTTCCTCCTTCAGGCCCACAGGCTCTGCAGAGGAGGTTAAGCTGCTTTGAGTTCATTCTGGTTTCTTTTCATTCCCCCCCTTTCTCTCTCTCTCTCTCTCTCTCTCTCTCTCTCTCTCTCTCTGTGTGTGTGTGTGTGTGTGAGAGAGAGAGAGAGAGAGAGAGAGAGAGCACAAGCAAACAGACACTGCTCGGGCCTGGCGCAGGCTCTGCAGAGGAGGCTAGCTGCTTTGAGATCATTCTGCTTTCATTTCATTCAGGGGTTTCTGTGTGTGCTGCTTTGAGTTCATTCTGCTTTCTTTTCAGGGGGGTGGGGCAGTGTGCGTGTTCGTGTGCTGCTTTGACTTTATTCTGCTTTCTTTTCAGGGGGTGGGGCTCTGTGTGTGTGCTGCTTTGAGTTCATTCTGCTTCCTTTTCATGGGGGGTGGGTGGGGCTGTGCATGTATGTGTGTGTGTGTGTTGCTTTCATTCTTTTGTTGACTAAAGTTGACATTGTTATGGTTCCCACAGCTTTTGAATGCAGATTGGTTCTGTGTTAGTTAAATATATCAGTTATGGTTATTTGTGTTAGTTAAAATATCAGTTACGGCTATTCCAGTTTTATGCTAGGAATAGCTGTGTCGAAGTCACAGAAGGTTTTCATCAATATATTCATCAGCATATAGGTGTTCTTATGTCTTAATAGCTGTAACTCAAATCGTTCTCCCCACCCTCAGCTGATTAACATCACTGATATTGCAGTGGACATATGGGTGTTAAGGAAGTTTTTATGATTATTGTTTGTCTGAGACATTGGAATATTTATGAGCATTTCACAATGTCACAACAGCTTAGCCACTGGTAAGGTAGAGTTGGCAGGCAAAAAAAAAGCCGTTTTAAACTAAGCATAAATCTAATGCAGCTAAAGTCCTTATATGAGTATAGAAAAAACAAACACAAACAGAAATCCGTCATTTCACAACTGCTTCACTAATTGGATACTCATTTTCTAGTACAAAAAGCATACAATCTACATGATCAGTTTTTGAATTATAGTTCTAGGTGGTGTAAAAGCTCTATTTAATTGCATGCCTATGTTTTAGCAATGAAGGAGAATACATTCTTGTTCAGAAAAAATGTGAATTAGGAAGTTGTAAAGTGATTTGTATCCAGGGTTACCATATCCCCTCATGTTCCCAGTGGGAGGGAGGGACTGGCACTCACCTTTTTCTTCCTGTTCTTGCACATGCTTTGCACTCACACACTCCTCGGGTGGCCCAATGATGTCATTTCTGGGAAGTGGAGGGTGAGAAGTGGAGGGGAAGTGGAGGGTGGGAATGGACCACCCCACCTTCCCCAGGGGACCTAAAAGCCCTATTTGTACCAGAGAACCTTCTGATGATTTAAATCATTTATTTAAATTGACTTTATTTTAATCAATCCTTTTTTAACTTCACTAGTTGTGAAGTACTTTCTTAAACAATTTTTATCCTTGATCTTTTATCTGCTGCTTATATCCTCATACCTTTGTAATGACATAGTTATTTATGCATACAATGTAGTCCTTTATTTCAGAGTGCTACAGCCTTGAATCTGTACTGTCTCACAATGAGTGTGTAAAATAGCTCACAATTATCCTCATTTTGCATATGTATTTGTATTCTCCCACTTTTCTACCCAAGAAAGGTCTCCAAAATGGCCACACAAAGAGAAACAATAGCCCCAGCCTGCCTCTAAATGGCTTAGGAGCTGGTGCAGTATAGTGGTTAAGTAGTTGGGGGCTATGATGCAGCACTTTATTAGTTTAAGTCTCATTTCTGCCATGAACTTACCAGGAGGCCTTGACTAAGCCTTGGCTAAGCCCCTCCTCTCAGCCGTAGCTCCCCAGCTGTATTGTGGGGATACCAACTTTGTTCACCACTCTGAGTGGGCACTAATCTATCCAGAAGGGCAGTATACAAATGAACTTCTGTTGTTCTTGTTGTTATTATTATTAGGATAGTGACTTACTAACATCAGTTTAAGATGAGATATACACAAGCATATCTCCAGATACACAAGTGCTGAGCCACATCAGTATACCACATCACATGTTGGGTTCCCGCAAGTTTACATGGGAAGTGTAGTTGGGCCCGCCCCTGAGCTCCCGGAGGAAAATCCAAGTGGAGTGGATTTTTGCGAGAGTGTTACAAAAATTGGCTCTACTCAGGTTTTCCTCTGGGAGCTCAGGGGTGGGGGGCATGTCAGAGCAGCAAAAGGTCCAGAAGGATGGGACAGAGTCAGTGAGGGGAGCTGCTGCTATCTGCCTGTCAGCTTTGGGCTCGGCTGTCTTTGGTGTGGATCTTGGGAGCAGGGGGCTTGTTAGAGCAGCAGCAGGCTTATTAGAAGAGATGGGGAGAGGTTGCTGCTATCTGCCTGCAGCTTCGGGCTTGGCTGTCTATGGACTCCCCTCACTGGCTCTTTCCCTCCCATCCTTCTGGCCATGCTGCTGCTGCTCTGACATAGCCCCCGCCCCCCCCCCAAGCTCCTGGAGGAAAACCCGAGTGGGGCAGATTTTTGCAAGAGTGTCTCTTGCAAAAATCTCCTCTGCTCAGGTTTTCCTACAGCATCTTGGGAGCGGGGGGCTTGTTAAAGCAGCAGCAGGCATATTAGAAGAGAAGTGACCGGGAGAGGTTGCTCAACCTTCACCCAAATTCCCTTCTCCCAAATCTGTCCTGCCTTGGAAGAATATTGGGAGTTGTTACATATATTAAGGGGTAACACCACCTCCTCCTCTACAAAGATGGGCCTGCATAATGTGACTGTAACTTTTAAATTGGTTTCTCTGCTGGGCTGTGCCAGGTGCTTCTTCTGTGTGTAGATGTGCTGACGGATCTGAAGAAGGTTAAGGTTTCTCTGGGTCTTGTAAAAAGTTATAGATGTAAAAAGAGAATGGGGCTAAATAAAACAGACTAACTAGTAATACTGCTTGATTGGGAATTACACTGTAATTATACAAAATAATGGTGTCATAATGGGTATGTATCTGAGATTTTTTTACTTCTTCTGCAACCTTAATACACCAGCCCTTTTACTTTACACTCCATGTCTAATTCATTCTTACCCATATATTTTATTTTTACTGATAGGTTCCCCCTTAAGTCTGTCTATTTGCTAGTACATTTGACAGATGACAGCTACTCTTTAGAATGGTTGATGGCATTTGTACGGCTATGATGCCAGAAGCATTCTAAGCACTGGTGTTGCATATTTATTGATCTCCATATTCCCAATAATCTGATGCACGTCACATTTGACAACATTATGTGGTGAGGTCAGCTAGATGGGGCTAATTAAACTGTTTCAAAGATGGATGTTGTTTTCTACAACATTAACCTTGCAAATAGCTGTCACTACCGCATTTCACTATGGGGCTTGGGTTTGTAGACCCTCCTTTTAAAAAAAAAGTTTCTTGATGCTAACATTAAACAAAACCCGAAGCCATTAAAGCTCAGTATTTATATACAATACAAAACATGGTCGACATGGCATCATTCCAAATGAAAATCTTATTAGTGGCACATGCTGCTTGTGGCAAAGTCCTGAGCAAACGGAAAATTGGTTTGGCTGTCAACAATGGTTGACAGATTAGCGAAAGATGATGTGGAAGGGATGAATGGGCAACAGCTGAATTCAGGAGGATTAAACTGGCAAATAGAAAACCCTGATATAATCAGAACATGTGTTGTGCGTTCATATTTTAGCATAGCAATGCTATGCTTATTGCACTCTGGACAGTATGAATTTTTTACTTTCTTCATTATTTACACACACACACATGCACGTATGCACGCATGCACTCTTCCATATCCTGTCTAATGCTTCAAGAAAGAATTGAATTGCCAACGAAGTCCCTAGAACTTTTCTCTTTATGCACATATATATGGTTATGGCGATTTAAATATTTAATTAGAGGCTTTCTGCCTTCCTCTCACTGGCATTTCAGAAACAGAATCCTCAGGGCCCAGCAAAGGTTCCTTAGAGGCCTCTTTGCCACATTGAGCTGTTTCTGAACAGTTATAGTAACTCTTTCTTGATGTCACCCAGCCTTTTTGTAATGTAAATTTCCACATCTACTTAGGAAACACAATTCCAAATATGATTTTGATAGGCAAGCAATTTAGAAAATGCTCATGTTGCCCTTTGAGCTGTAGAGTGCCGCATATTTTTACAGGGTCTGCTGGGACCTCAGTGTTTTTGAAGCTAAGAGGAGAAGGAGGGGGGAAAAAGAATCCTTGGCTGGAAATGCATGTTGAATATTTTTAAAGTGTGTGCCATAAATTTCGCTGATCATATCCTTAGGTTGTAGTTTATAAAGTCCCGCAGAGTAGTATCTTCCATCTTGAGGAATAAAAATCCCTTAGAATGCATACAAAGATCCTGAAAACGTGCATAATATGCCCTAATGTTGTAATAAGCAGAGATTCATGGCAAAGTCTCAATAGAAAAAGTTATGAGAGGTTAGGATCATAAAATGAATACCCCCTTTTAAGGGGTATATAGAAAACAATGCTTAATTCTTGGAAATACTGTAAAGTTCAAAAACAATGGGCTCATAATGTGAATTAGCTCTGCTCATATTTATTACTTAGTTCACAATATAAAAAGATGTATTTCTAGCATCTGTGTTGCTTTTGTGCTTGTGCAACGCATGCATTTATTTTATTCTTACTAAGGATAACTTTTTACTCCAACTGGTAGCCAATTATTAGGTTACTACTTTCCTACAGGAAAACTGCCATGATGAACAAATTTAATATGAAAACTAGATTATTCCATATAGCATGTTATTTTCTTCTCCTCCCAGGACCTCAGCGAGCAGTCATCTTATGCTGCCCAGCAAACTTCACTGACAGCCCATCTGCCTCAAAAGTGTCTTGTATATAGATGCCTCTGTCTGACCCTCCAATGCCTAGTGTAGTCCAATTGGCTCTGTTGGCCCTTCTAAGGTGCTAGAGTCTGGACCTAAAATCACCATTCTTTGTGAAATTGTATGCTGTAGTGCCCAGGGACAATATAAACAAAACCCAGGGGATACTCGTGGGCAGCAAGGAGAAACAAAACTCTGGGGAGAAAGCAGCTGGGAGTCGGGACTTGCCTCTCAGAGGCCATCTAGGCTATGGCAGAAAGCAGAGCTGTGATCGACTACGCAGACTCAGAAGTTTACCACAGTTACAGGAAGCCATATTCCCACACAGAGGTGCCATCTTTGAGGAGAGTATGGGAAGGAAGCCCTCAAGCCACTCCCAGAGTTTATGGTGGTGGCTACTGCCTAGCTAAGGACTGTTTCAGATACAGAATTTGAGTCCAGGGAGAAAAGTGATGAGGTAAGCCCTGGGAGACAGGTGGGCTATTCTTTCTGAGGCCTTTTGAGGAACAAGGGATGCTCATAACATCAATGAAGGTTTGAGCATGCTCCTCTTTTGCAATGCTCTAGACAAGATGGAAGGGGGGGCTCCTGTTCCTGGTGTCCCCTTTTGCCTAAATTAACAAATTCTTTCATCATAGGAAAGGAAAGGAAGGATTGGAGGAAAGATAATCAGGTACTTTTCACATTCATGGCTTAAACTGCCCTTGATGAGCAGTTGCCCTGATCGCAGTGAAGTCTGCATCACACCTATTCGTTTCACACTGTTGGGCACCTTCAATTTTGCGTCTCTTTTTTCATTTCAGAAGTCTCAGTTCAGTTTCGGGCTTTATGAGCAAAGTTCTATGAGAGTCCTGACTTTATACTACAGCACTGATGATCTATTCTTAACATTTTGTAAGTTTGCCTTAGTATTATTAATGTTCTGTGTTTGGAGAGTGGTTACTAGCAACCATAAGACTAACAGTTATAATAGTTGGTTGTAGATTTTCTGGGCTGTATGGCCATGGCTTTGTAGTTCCTGACATTTTGCCAGCAGCTGTGACTGGCATCTTCATATGTGTAGCACCAAAAGACAGAGATCTCTCAGTGTCAATGTGTGGAGAAGATGTTAGCAGGTAATTTATATCTACTCAGGAAGGTGGGTTTGGGCTGAGTCATCCTGTAAGAGTTTCCCAGGGTGTGGAATGTTAATAGGGGGAAGCTTCACTGTATCCTGAGGAGGTTCTTTTGCATATGGATTGGTGGTTGATATGCTAATCTTCTCTGCAGGGCTATTGTGGGATGTGGAGTATTCCGTTAGCCTGGTGTTTTGCAGGGCTGGAAGCCATGCTCTATTCATTCTTAAAGTCTCTTCTTTCCTATTGAAATTGTGTTTATGCTTATGAATTTCAATGGCTTCGCTGTGCAATCTGACAAAGTAGTTGGAAGTGTTGTCAAACATTTTAGTGTCCTGGAATAGGATACTGTGTCCTGTTTGAGTTAGGCTGTGTTCAGCCACTGCTGATTTTTCAGGATGGCCAAGTCTGCAGTGTCTTTCATGTTCTTTTATTCTTGTCTGGATGCTACGTTTTGTGGTCCCGACGTAAACTTGTCCAAAGCTGCAGGGTATATGGTATACTCCTGCAGAGGTGAGGGGGTCTCTACTGTCTTTTGCTGAATGTAGCATCTGTTGTGTTTTTCTGGTGGGTCTGAATACTGTTTGTAGGTTGTGATTTTTCATAAGTTTTCCCATCTGATCAGTGATTCCTTTGATGTATGGCAAAAACACTTTTCCTGGGGGAGACTTTTTTCCCTTAGCTGTTTGATTTATCCTTGGTTTAATCGCTCTTCTGATTTTATTTCTGGAGTAGCCATTTGCTTGAAGTGCGTGGTTTAGATGATTAGTTTCCTCATTGAGAAAGTGCGGTTCACATATACGTCTTGCACGGTCTACTAATGTTTTCATTATGCCTCTTTTCTGTTGCGGGTGGTTATTGGAGTTTTTGTGTAAGTACAGATCCGTATGAGTTGGTTTCCTGTAAACCTTGTGACCTAATTGAAAGTTTGCTTTGCGGATGACCACACTATCTAGAAATGGGAGTTTACCCTCGATTTCTTTTTCCATGGTGAATTGCCTTTGACAATATAACAGTTATAATCTTTAATGGGAAAGTGATGTTCCATTCCTAGCTGAAACCTTTTGAAAAGAATGTTATGTGTCATAAGCAGACTCCACCCACTGTGGTGCATGACCCTCCGCCATGGCGTTGCACTGGCTGGCCACCCTACCGGCTCTTCCTTGGCCCGGTGCCGCCTTGCCGGCCCTCTTGTCCGCACTCCACTGCCCCCCTCCACGGAAACTAGGGCTCCTCCCTTAAGACCTCAGAATGGCTGGGACCAGGTTGGGTAGCTCCCCTGTCCTGCATACTGCCAGAGAGGCTGCCCTTAGCGTCAGGGACAGGCCTTTCTCATTTCTCCCCAGTCAGGAGTATAAGCCCTCTTTTTATCCCTTCTCCCTCCCCAGGCCAACTCCACCCTGCCTCCCATCCACCCACACCCAGCACAAGTCTCACCACCTGGGCCAGTTGTGGCCACACCTTTTGTCTCCACCTTGTTGTGGGCTCTGATTCCTCAGAGGATGAAGACTTTGTGGAGGATGACAGGGGAGAGTGTATTCCAAGCTCCTCCGGAGTCAGACACATGGAGGATCAGCAGGGAGTGGAACAGCAGGAACCTTTGCCAGAGCAGGCTGAGGAATCCAGGGTAGAATCAGAGACAGATGCTGTTCTCTTACCTGCACCAGCAGTTGAGACCAGGGCAACATCCCCACCAAGCTCCCCTGAACCTGAGAGACAGCATAGGGTGTGGCAGCGTCTTGTTGTACAGGAAAGGAGATGGAGTGCAAGGCTTCAGGCACTCAAACAGCGGTGTAGTGACCTTGCATCCTAGCAGGATGCAGCACTGCCTTGGAGGTGATTGCTCTTAAGCCAGGATGCCCTTTCCCTCATTGCAGAAGCACCTGCGCAAAGACCCACCTGGCTCTACTGAGACCCAGCTCTGCTCTATCTGCTCTCTTGGCTCTGACCTTTTGGACTCGGCTCTCTGGACTACGCTCCCTGCTTTGTTCCCTGGTCAGCTTCGTTAAACTCCAGACTTTAGTGAGGCTTGTGTCAGACTCCCCGCCTGCATTCCAGCACATATCTGTTCCCTGGCCTGTTAACGGACCCATCTCCTTCAATTTCTCACACCCCAGGCCTTGGGTCCTCCCCCCGGCCGTGCCGGCCTTTATCTGCCCTTTGAGGGAGGGCCCAGCCACCTGCACCTTCTGCCTCTGGCAGCGCCGGATCCAGGGTTGCCCACGCCCGGGGCAACCCTCGGCTTACTGCCTTGCGCATGCGCGCAGCGCGTGCGTGCTCCCCACACTGCATGATGACGTCACTTTGGTGACATCATGCAGGGCGGACGGAGGCAGCGTGTGGGGCTGAGAAGCCGCCCGCCCCATTCGCCTCCCCGCAGGTGAATGGTGCGGGCGGCCTCGCAGCCCCCCGTGCTGCTTTCGCCTGCTCTGCAGGACAGGGGGCAGCCGGCTTGCCGCGCACCCCCTACCCTCCAGGGCAGGCGAAAGCAGCGCAGGGAGCTGCGAGGCTGCCCCCGGCATTCGCCTCCCTGCAGGACAGGGGGCAGCTGGCTTGCCGGGCACCCCCTGCCCTCCAAGGCAGGCAAGAGGCAGCGCGGCTACCCACGCTGCTTTTGCCTGCGCCACAGTACAGGGGGCAGCCGGCTTGCCGTGCATCCCCTGCCCTCCAGAGCAGGTGAAAGCAGTGCAGGGGGCTGCGAGGCCGCCCACGCCATTCGCCTGCCCCACAGGACAGGGGGCGGCCAGCTTGCCGCGCACCCCCTGCCCTGCAGGGCAGGCAAAAGGCAGTGCTGGGGTTGCGAGGCTGCCTGCACTGTCGCCTGCCTGCTCCGGCAGCTGGGAGCTGCTCCCGGCGCCCCCTCCCTGGTGGCGCCGGGGGCAGACTACCCCCTGCCCCCCATAGATCCGGCCCTGGCTTCTGGCCCCTCCCTCTCTGGGCCTGGTGTCTGGTCTCCCCCCGGTCTGCTGGCCTTGGATAGGCCTGGCTCTTTCTGGTGTGGTGCGGTGCTGCCACAAGCTGCACCCCGCAGGGCCGGGCTCCTCCTTGGCCACCTCTCCTGTGCTTCGCTTCTGCTGCTGCCAGATCCCCCATCACCATCGGGGAGCGCCGCAGCCAGGAGCGGCATCTTGGAGGGTGCCTCCCAGGCCCTTTCGTGTGGCTGGCATTCTCTGGTGCTGCTGCTGGGCCTGGCCACTTCCCACGGCTTCAGATACGTGTGGGCCGGGCTGGCCGGTGGTGGGGCAAGGTCATCCTCGGGCTGGGGTGCCGTCTCCGGACAAGTATGCTATTTGGTTGTACACTCAGAGTACACTTTGCACATTGCACTTTGAACACATTGCACTTTATAATATATATGCACTGAATGATTAGTAATTGTGTATTTAGTTTCTCTACCCCCAGGCAGCTTGCACTTCTCTTTTGTTACTAGATTCCTATTCCCTCCTACTGAGAGAGGGGGGGACCTGGCACTTACCTCATGTTGCTGGTGATGCTCCAGCATCTGCACAAAGATGTCACTGCCAGAAATGATGTCATTGCACTGGCCACAGGATTGCTCCCATGCTCCATGTGGGGCTAATTCGGCATGTTTGGGGCCAAAATCAGCCCCAAATTAAGTGTAGAAACATTCCCGAGACTGGTGCAATGATGTCACTTCCGGAAGTGATGTCACCATGCCTGTTGGGAGCATGTACACAGATTGCATTCCTGAGGTTCCTACTGGTGGTGGCAGGTAATCTCCAGGAGCTTATCACCTCCCGCTGACCACTGGTGGGTCAGCGGGCAAGGTGGCAAACCCCTGGGAACCCTGTAGGTGACCCAGAATCAAATCAAATCCCCACTCTGCCATGGAAGCTGTTTGGGTGACCTTGGGCCATTCACACACACTCAGCCTAACCTATCTCATACGGTTATGGTGTGGAGAAAAGGGAAGACAGGAGAAAGATGTAAATTACTTTGTGTCCCCATTAGGGAGAAAGGTGGGGTATAAATAAAGTAAATAAAATAAAATAGTTGGGTACAGGTGATAATTTAGTAGCCATAACTTCACTCAGCTGCAATGATGGGAAACGTAGCACCCAGTAAAAATCTTTCTTATAGCAGAAAAGGTCCATATTTATTCTAGTAATCAAGCCCATTGGTTGCTAGGTAACTGCCCACACTCAGCCTTATTGTTTCTGGGTAATTTACATGTTGTTCTGTGAAAATAAAATAACGCTTCTATACTTAATGATAATAAACAAAAAAAGAGCCCCTCTCCATTTTCCTGCAAAAATCAAGCTAATTTTGTAGCAAAATCTTATAGCTTATGCAATGCCTGTTGCTTTATGGCAATATTTGCAGCAGTTTGCAGCACTGTGAATTAGTAGAGACCAGCTGCTTGCTACAGTCCTCTGCAGTCTAGTCAAGTAGGCTAGGACCAACTCAGGAGGGATACAGAGAAGTGTTTGTTTCTACACATTCTAGATGTTTCCTTAGTCTTCTACCTAATTCTTTTAACAAATATTTTGTAGTTCAGCTCCAAAGTGCACATTGTTGTATTATTTTCACAGTTTATTTGGATGATGAAGATGGCATGGTCTACACAGGCACACCTGGAATTGTGAGAATACTTGTCTGAGGCCAGACAGGGAAGGGTTTCTTTCTTCTACTTGCAGTGTCTAAAACAGGCTCCATAGCAGAATTTGATTAGGTCTTGGACTTCCTATACTGAAATGATATCCTGTTACCTGGAAGCCAATAAAATAAGTAAATCCAAAACAAAAACATTAAAATGCTCTGATTTTGGGGGTGGGTGGATTGCCTTTGTTTGCCTTGCTTCACTGAGACCTACAGTTAACTAGATGCCCTACTGAAGGCAAACTTTACCCCAGCCCTATGGTGTTGTGTAGCGGTTAGATTAGGGATGCCAACCTCCAGGCAAGAGCTGGTGATCTTCTGGAATTCAACTGATTTTTAGGCTACAGAGATTTGTCTCTGTAGAGAAAATTGGGGCAGAAATTAAATGAAATTACAAAAAATTAATTGGAATAAAAAACCCAGTTAAAATATTCTAGATCATGTATCTGAGCTCCATTGGCTTGGTGAATATTGTAAATTTGGTGGTATTTTGGATGGCTTGCTTCAGGGTATTCTGTTGAGTCTGAGGCAGAGTAGTCTTTTCAAAGCCAAATTATCCTTTGCTACTGTTTAAGGAAATGCCAAACAACAAGAAACCCATACCAGGGAAAGATTCAGTGAATAAGCACTGTATCTTTGAAAATTTTGCGTTTATTTATAGAATATTGCTTGTCTGGTGGTCGTTTGATTGGCCCCTGAGGAAGTGGACATCACATGAAACAAGTTAATTTTGCTGGCCACTTGTAGGGCGGGGGGACCCCTTCCATCTTCACTGCTCCACCAACCCAAAAAAGAAAAAACAACAACTACAAAAGATTGCATTGGAGATACAGATGGATTTCTGTCTGCAACACGGAAAATCGTCGCTTAAGGATATTCCTTCTTCTGGCAGAACTCTGGGTTTTTTTTACAAAGTTCACCCCTCTGGACACTGGGACATTGAATATCACCTTGAAGGGTGTATTGGACGATAAATCTTTTGAAAGTATTGTATGAGAGTTGATCATTATTTTTGCATTAAGTATAGCATTTAAGAAATATTATTCTTTATGTTTGCATATGGTATAAAGACTGTGGAGTAGATAGAGCGAGCTCCACGTGGCAAAGGATCTGGTCTTCCTACATCTTCAATTCTAACATAAATGTGATAAAACTGCAGACATATACAATCATCCATCTATGGTATTTAACCCCGAAGAAGATATTGTTAATCTCCTCCTCTGCATCTCCCTTGTGCTGGAAGAACTGTGGGCAAGAAGGCACCTATGCCCATTGTTGGTGGGAGTGCCATCACATTTCTAAATTTTGGAATGAAGTACTGAGTGAAATCAAATGGATAACAGGTTATACAGTCCCATTAGATCCCAAATTAATTTTTCTAGATCAATGGGAAGAATTGACAATCCCAAAAATTAGAAGGGAGCTTATAGCATCCTTCTTTGTTGCAGCAAAAAGCGTCATAGCTACGTTCTGGAAGGCTAATCACATACCAACAATTGAGAATTGGTTGGGGAAAATATGGAATAACTTTATTCTTGACAAAGTAACCGACGACATACATAAAGCCGAACACTTCCCTGCGGATACAAATTTTGTCGAAAAATGGTTCCCCTTTTTCACTTATATAGAGAAATAATCTTCAGCCAAAATCGAAACTTTTACAAACTGTAACAAACTCTGGTTATTTTACATTGTAATTATGTGTATATCTCACCTAACAATTAAGGAACATTATGATAATGCGAATTGTTGTATTATTCAGCTCTGTAAATCACTAATGATAGACAATGTTATCACACTGGACAATCCCAAAATTGTTTGTATATGTATAATATTGGTTGATCTGTTATTTGTTGATTGTTAATTGTTGTATGTAACTTGCCAATAAAAGTTGGGGGGGGGGGAGGAAAAAAAGTATAGCATTTAAGTAATATTATTCACTGAATCTTTCCCTGGTGTGGGTTTCTTGTTGTTTGGAATTTACTTGTGGGGAAAGCCTCTTTATTTTTGGCCTGTTTAAGGAAAGGCTTGGGGAACAGTGGTAAGTTCTACAGAATAAAGGCATACATGGAAGGCACACACACACACACAGAAAAAAGGCGGGCAGCACCAATCTACAGACAACCGATGAAGAGGTGAACCTCAAAGGATGCTAAACAAAGAGGCAAGTGTCCTCTCAATAGAAAAGGAGCTCTTCACCTAGGAGACAAAAAGTGACCAATAAGTAGAAAAAAGGGATTTGCTTCTAATGAGCAGCATATAATACTTGAAATGTGTCAGGCAAGATCATTTGAAGTACTTCAGCAAACAAACAGAATCATTTCAGTTAGGAGGCTTTAAGGATTGTTCTCTGTGTCCCAACACTAATGTTGCTGCTCTTCTGCATTTGGTACTTTGTTTAAATTCTCAAATCCTATGTGGTAGGAAACTGAACTTTGTATCTATACACAACCTAGCAGGTTTGCTATTTTATGAAGGTGGTCTAGCCGAGTTAGCTTCTAGAAGCTTTCACTGTGAATTTTATTATTGATTTTAAAATATTATGTACTGCAGCCCTCTGAATAAAGTTGCCCAATGTGGTTTAGGGTTGCCCAGATCCCAGTGGGAGCAGAGGATCCCTTGCTCCCAGCCTCCTCCCCCTACCACAAGTCACCTGGCCAGCAGGGGGAAAAGGCAGAGGAATAGGCCTCCTGGGGCTGCCAGTGTGGTGTAACGATGTCACTCTCAGGCAGAGTTGCCAGTTTCCTGCTGGGGGTGGGGGGATCCCCCGCTCCCACCTTCAACACTCCACCCCCACTTATTTGGCCAGTGGGGGAAAAGACAGGGGCCCATCATGGTGCCCTGACAGTACTCCTGAGCTTTTCAACAGGCCAATTGAATCCCCAAATGGGCTGAAATCAGCCTGCTGTGGAGCATGGGAGCACTCTCAGGGTGGCATGAGGCCCTGTGTGATGACATCACTTCTTGGAAGTGACATCATCATGCAGTCCAGGAGCATGCAAGAGCTTTAAGCAGCAACAAAGGTAAGTGCTAGGTCCCCTGCCCGGAGGGTGAGGGGACCTGGCAACCCTACTCTCAGGAGTGACATCATTGTGCAGGCCCCAGGAATATTTCTGTGCTTTGCACTGGGCCAATTGGGCACAAAGCATGGGGACATTCCTGTGCAATGACATCTCTCCTGGAAGTGACACCACCATGCTGCACCGGGAGCACATGCACAGAAGAGCATTCATAAGGAAATGGCTGGGAGGGTAAAGGGGCCTGGCAACCCTAATGTGGTTTCCAAAATAAAATAACAAATACAATGCTAAAAAACAGAAACCAGTTATAGTAAGGTCTAATATAACCAGTTATTCTAATTATTGAATATTTAGATCCCATGCCTTGCTTGTGTATCAGCATAGTATACCAGGCCTAGGGACCAGCCGACCAGCCACATGGGCCGGATGCATTTCATCCAAGGAAGTATTGTCAGTGCCTGCCTAATACTACTTTTTTAGATGCCGAAAGCTCTTTGTAGCAAGCAATTGCATCAAGCAGCTTTTAAATGCAGGTTAAAGGCCTTCATAAAATATAGACTGCCTGAACAAGGCAACCTAATTTTTAGCCATTTTAAACTTTGCACGGCTTGCGTGGTGGAACAGCCTGTTAGGTTAATGAGCTGTGAGCTTAAACTGCCGTTGAAGAAGATGGTATTAAATATGGAGCAGAGTTTGTTTTTAATGCCTGTTGCTTTCTCGGGCCTTCTGAAGGCCTTCGGCTGATGGAAAGCTTTTCATTTCACATTTTGGCCTCCACTACAGGTGATAAACAAAGGTTTCCCATTGCTGTAGCTAGGGTCAGTTCTCTCTCCTCAACGTCAATCCTACTGCCTATAATTACACACAAAAGGTTACTGAGATCTGCAGCTAATTTGCAGTCTCTGTTTAGCAGAATTTAATAGCAGGTATTACTGCTGCAGCAGTAATTAAGGACCTTTGTCAATAAGACGGAATAGATGGCCACACTTTGTTGTAATCAGAGGACTCTTGAGAAGCCATAGGAGTGAAAAGCAATGAGAAGAGCAATCCATTTTGTGAATAACTCGGCGGCTCCCCCCCCCCCCCCCCGTGCCAAACCAGCAATGGAATAATAATTCCCCAGGCGATGAAAGTACAGGAATAAAAGTACTTACCCTCCAGCTTACGATTTTTTTTTTTACTTTTTATTTACCCTACTGTGCTTTTTATTTGCTTCAGGCTGCATTTGATGAAGTATTGTTTAAACAGCTATGGAAGGCGGGGGTGGGGGGGGACCCAACCAACCAACCTTAGATATAGGGAGATGGCAAAATAGAAAGAAAGAGGAAGAATTTTAACCAGGTGGATGATACGCATTTGCCTTGAAGGTGGAGGGTGTTCAGTTGATCAATTATTTCCTTTGGGTTTTTTAAAAGAAAGAGCTGACAAAAACAAGTGGGCTAGTGAAGAGGCAGAGAAAGTCATTTTGAGCTGTCTCTGCTCACAGTCATTCAGCTGTAAATGGGTTGCTAACAACAAGCGAGAAGTGAACTTGGTGCAGCATTGTAAACTGCCCTCCCCTCCCCCTTCCCCCCACCACTAATGTACCCAATGAATGGTCTGCCACAAGACCGAGAGAGAGGGAGAGGGAGAGGGAGAAAGACTGTCAGGGGCTGAAGAGAGAGAGAGCAGAAAAGAGAGGCTGGTCTGACACAATTCAAAGAGTGCTTTAAGGTGTACACTTCTTTCAGTAATTGGTGAAGAAGCTGCATTTCACTCACTGATTTCCTGCCTTTTTACAGGTTTTAACAAGCATGATGCTTTTAATAGTAGTTTTGAGTACTGGCCCTTTATGAAGCCTCTCTTTTTAAAGCAGCGTTAACTATACCCTTTTCTGTCTGTAATGTCTGAAAAACTTCTACCTTTAATCATTCCTGGATCAAGCAGAAAACAAGCAGCCCCCCCCCTCCCCATTTTCAATTACATTCTGGATATTCACTGAACATAAAAAAAAATCCAACCTTGCACAGTATTAAATGTAGCTTGGCCATCCACATGTTAAAATAACTTCAAGGATCTAGCTTCAGCAAACAAAAGCCAGAAATATATAAGAAGTCCCATCTTCTGTTCTCCATTGCTAGAAGGCACTGCAGAAACAGTGAACCATTGGCTGCTGTCTGCAGTTGTTGAGTAGTTGGGTCAGCCACTGGCTCTTTCAGTGCCCTGCAGTCTAGTTGCAAATCTTTTATTTTACAATGGAGTTTCTCAGGTTGTTAATAATAAGTTCAAAATGCGATATACATTTGCAGAAGTGGGGAAAAGGAAGAGAGACTACATGGCAGATTAATTCTGGAGAGTCCATCTTTACTTGGAAGAAAGTGGCCCTGCTTTTGGTGGGACTTACCAGGAAGAGCACAAATTCCATATTCATTACTCCATTCAAAACCGTGTGCATTCCTAATAGATATTTGTCCATTGAACAACTATCCCTAAACTTGGAAATGCTACTGAAGACAAATTGAAGACTGAAACAACAAATTGGGAGTTTGGAGGGCAGAATATGGATGGAGCTTTGGAAGAAGAAGGAATGCTAACATGGATGTTAATAACTGGCATTGGATTCTTACTAATGCTTTGTAAACTTGTGTTTATTTCTCTATGGCATTGTTTATGGAAATGCCCTTGAAATTGATAGTACTAATCTCACACTGTGTAATCCGCCTTGAGTCTCAGTGAGAAAGATGGACTATAAATGACATAAATAAATGAACATTTTTAGTAACAGATGAAGTTAAGCAAAAATAATCTAATAATGAAGTCCACAGCATAATATGTCCAAGCTATTCTGCTTTGAAGATCTATCACCGGATAATCATAAGTTTTGAGCAAAATAAGTTGTAATATCTTTTTGTTCTTTTCCAGTTGTGAGAAGTTCAGCATGGGTCATAAAGCCATGGGTAATCCTCTCAGGCTGAAGTACGTGTGATGCTAAACATGCATTTGCTGCCACAGTCATCAATTGCAAGTTTAGTTGGCCCCTCCAAAATGTCTAGTAGTACTTACCCTTATTATGATATCAGAGCACTTCATTTTTCTCTGTCCCTACCAGCAGCAGCCAGTTATATGGTGTACAGTTGGGACAATGCTGTGATCTCACAGCATGGTTAAGCACTAACAAACATTACAGAAGGGAAGAGGAGCTGATCTTATGCTATTTTAATGCTATTTTTCTACTATTTTTAATGCTATTTTTCTACTTGCTTTCTTTTTGAACCAAGAGTAAGCAATTAATCAGATTCATTCAGCTGCATCCTGGAAGTTCATTCTTTATTCACAGTCCCAAGCCTTTGATCATTTGACATCTTTTGCATATTTTTTTGCTTGTGTGCCTGACCCTTCTCAGACATACTCATTGCACGATGCTTGTGCAGTCATGTAATCTTAAGCAAATAGCAGTTTTATTTCTCAAGATACTATTATTTTTTTAAAAAACAGATGTTCCCCCAGCCATACATTTACAATGTGCTTTATGTTCACCTATATGATCTCAGTGTTCAAGATAAATCATGGATGGATGTTCAACCACTAAGCTTATCAGTGTTCAGTTTCTAATATTTCAACAGAAGTGTGCTATATAAACTGTTGAACAGACTACAGCAGTGGCCCACCTGTCTTTCTACATTTTGATCCTATGATTATAATTTATAATGTATTGAAAATGTTGAAAAGATTAATAAGCAGCTTGTCCAAACAAGACCAAGAGCTGGATCCTACAGGTCCATTCTGCTAATTTTTTTTAAACAATTTTTATTGGTGAGTATCATCAAATATACACTACATTTTAATCCTATCTCATTTAACCTAGTCTAATCCCCCCTTCCCCCCCTTCTTGACTTCCAGCAGCTTTCCAACCCTCTACCCCCTATATTACTTAACCAATTTTATCTTAAACATTTCTTAACCATCCCTATACAAAATTACTTATCCTAAGCCTTATATTTACTCTATATATACTATATTACTAATACTGATAATATTTTCAATTACTAACAACATATTCTTCTTCAAACCATATAATTAACTAAAAACCTAACTTAACCACCATTTCTTCTATTCCATTCTATATTGCCTTATATGAACTACATATATGCTGTATTACTTATCCTAACCTCCCTATCTTATTCTTTAAAAAATCAGTTCTAAATTTCACCCTTCTTATACTATACTATAATCCAAGTTTAGATTAAAATAGATACACAATTCTTAATGGTAAAGTCACTTCTCTCTTCTGTTTAAAATGTCTTATTTTAAAAATTCTCAAACTGCCACAGTTCTCCTTTCACATCCCATTTTTTTTCCAAAAATTGTTTCAATTTCGCCCAGTCTGCCAAATATTGTCCTGGATCCAGGTCTTTAAGTTTTCTTGTCATTTTATCCATCTCTGCCATTTACAGCAACTTGTAAATCCTGTCCTCTACAGTAGGTACTTCTTGCACTTTCCATTTCTGCGCATACAATAATCTTGCTGCGGCTGTCATATAAAATAACAATGTTCTGTTTTGCACTGGAACATTCTCCATTCCCAAGTTTAGTAGCAGCAGTTCTGGGTTCTTATTTATTTGAGTTTGTAACACCTCATTAATTACTTCTATTATATCTCCCCAGTACTGCTTCGCTACTTCACAAGTCCACCACATATGATATAATGATCCTTCTTGCTTTTTACATTTCCAGCACTTATCTGACATATTAGCATTCCCCAGCGCAATTTTCTTCAGTGTTAGGTACCATCTGTATATCATCTTATATACATTTTCTTTAATATTCGTGCATGTTGTAATCTTAGTTGTATTCTTCCATAAGTTCTCCCTTGCCTCCATTGCTATTTCTTTATGAAAGTTTATTGCCCACTTCACCATCTGTACTTTCACTGTTTCATCCTCAGTGTACCATTTTAGAAGTATCTTATAGATCTTTGAAATTTCTTTCTTGCCTTCTTGTAACATTACTTCTTCCAATTCTGAATTTTTCATTCTTATTCCTCCCCTTGAACAGTCCGATTTGTATAAATCTCTAATCTGTCTGTATTGAAACCAACTATAACAAGGAGACAATTCTTCTTCTGACTTTATTCTTAATATTGAATGTTGTATTTGTGTTATCTCCTTGTAAGTTAAACATTGCTGTTCATTGTCGACAGTTCTCGGGTCTATTGCTTCATACGGAACCACCCAGGAGGGAATTCGCTCTTCCAGGTACATCTTATATTTCTTCCAAATTGTGAAGAGGCTTCTTCTAATATAGTGATGCAGAAACAGAGAGTCCGCTTTTATTTTATCGTACCATAGGTATGCGTGCCATCCAAATATTTTCTTATGACCTTCCAATGCCAGAAGTTTGTGATTTTTCAGCGTTATCCAATCCTTTATCCATGTCAAACAAATTGCTTCGTGGTACAATCTTAGATTGGGCAGTTGCAAGCCACCTCTTTCTTTCGCATCCTGTAATACTTTCATTTTAACACGTGGTTTCTTGCCTGCCCACACAAAATTCGAAATTTTTCTTTGCCATTTTTCAAATTGTTTAGAGTCCCGAATGATCGGAATCGTTTGTAGCAGAAACATCACACGAGGTAAAACATTAATTTTTACTGCCGCAATTCTACCCAACCATGATAAATTCAACTTGTTCCATTTTATCAAATCTCTCTCAATTTGTATCCACAGCTTTTCATAATTATTCTTAAATAAATCTATATTTTTTGCAGTTAATTCAATTCCCAAATATTTTACTTTGTTACCTCACAATCCGTTAATTCCATCAATTCTTGTTGCTTCTGCTTAGTCATATTATTACATAGTATCTTCGACTTCTTTTTGTTTATAAAGAAACCAGCCAGGTCTCCAAATTCCTTTATCTTCTTTATTACCTTTGGCATATTGTCGACTGGATCCTCTACAATCAACATTATGTCATCCGCAAATGCTCTGAAGGTCCATTCTGCTAATGATAACATTTTTCTCTTAGATCAGCAGAGAAGTTCTTATATGGAAGGAGAGTGCCGCAAGTAGTGGAATGCAACTGCAGTGGAATGGAACCTTTATATTATAGCTCCACATTCTCAGTCAATTATCATACTAGAGCCACCCATTTCTCAAAAGTTGATATCATGGAAATTGTCTTGTACCTAGCTGCTTGTGCGTGAGAAAGAGAGATGGCCTTTGTTGAATCTTGAGCACATCTGCCAAAAATATAGACATTCTTAAATTCTAGTAGGAGATAATTCCTTAGGTGAAAACCAAGGATTCAAAGTGCCAACTACTTGCAATCGGCAGTACAAAATCAATGCAAACGACTCTTGAAAAAAGGAAAACTTCATGTGATAGGTATAATATCTATGGCAGACTTGACATCCACCATCTTTCTGGCCACATGTATTCAGTTACCACTGTCAGAGTGAACAATGGAACCCATATGCTCAGCAGGAAGATCCTTGTATATGGTGATCTATGGTAACCTAATGTTCTGTATGAGGATCTTTGGATTCAGAACAGGATAAGGATAGCTCATTGTATCTGGCCATTAGAATGAAACAGTTCATTACTTAACTAATGCTTAAGATACGTTGAGTCATCTGTAATAATAGAGAAGGCAAGAAGGATGGCAGGAGACTGCTGTGTAAATTGGCTTTCTATGTTTGCTTTGTTTGGTAGAAATGTATGAGAGCCTGGCTAGAGCTGAGGTTGATTTTTACCCCTCATTCTCTTTACTATCTTTTTGCCATCTATGGTTATTTTCCTATCTTGGTCCTTTTGTTGGATCCAGAAGAAGGAGGGGAATCTCTACTCATTACCCTTCTTCTTCTGCCATTTTAGGTGATGATAATGTGAAATGTTAACACCTTTTCTTAATGGTCACAAAGCACGTGGGGTACCAGCATTGCCCAGCACTTGGTAGAGAAGGAAAAATCCACTTGCTCAGAAGAGAGGTTGATCCTAGAGCAATCAAATTTGTCTATATTTCTTGGCCTCCAATATTGGTTCTCTTCAGAGGCCTTAACAAAAGTGTTATCTCTGAGCAGAAATTATAGCTAATAACAGAGTTTCCCATAACAAATAAATTGGCAAATTTGCAAAAACAACATTTGATGGAGTACTTGAGTTCCAAAACTAGTTCAACATCAGGATAGATTGATTTATATCAAAGCAATTTAAATCAAGTTTCCATCTTTCTAGTTCATGTTTTCTGATGCTGTACATATTAATTGACTGCAATAACAATAGTATATAAATACTAATAGCTAAGTGGTAGAGATCTGAAGATACTTAAATTTGGAGATGGAGACATAAATGGACAAGACAGATCTTCCTACACACTTGAAAAATGACCCAGGTTTTTTTTTTTTCATTTTCATGCATTTTGGCCTGTTGCGTGCATGCAAGGCATGTGTTAGCAGTGCATATACTGCATGCTGCTCTTTTCACGGGGGGAAGAAATGAGGCTCTAGGGCAGATCTTTTTGCATGCAACAGTGCCAAAATTGCGCAGAACACAGTCCTTCCTCTAAAGAGCATGCAACAATGGGGTTCCATGTTTATGGACCCCAGTTTGGGGAAGGCATGCATCAAGGTGAGTGTTGGCCAGTCTTCCTTTCTGGCTAAAACCATTAACTTAGAGTTAAATGAAAAGTAAGAATCAACAACTGTGGGAACAGCTGAAGAAGAGAGTCCTGTTGCTGTGTTAGAAAATAAAAAACCTGACCAGATCAGTCCTTCCATGTGGAATACTGATATGCCTCATTTCCTGAATTTGTTCTGCTGTTCTGGAAGTTGCTTTAACTAGCCAAATCCGCAATTTCTCTTTGTATTTTTGGTTCTTTTTTTTTGTTATGCACACCTCTATTCAGTAAAAAGCATGGGGAGGGCTCAGGGCCCTTTCCAGGGCTCTTTTGGTGTTTGAGGGAGGACACTTTGGGGCCAGGCCCAGAGCAGTGTTTCTCTGTGACATGGAAAGTATATATCTGTGTTGTTTGACGGACAGAGTCTGAATAGACTATATATAATAATAAAGTATAAGACATACAGTGTTTACAATATGTTACTTCAGATGCCACATACTGTTGCCTGTGGATCATTCTTTGGGCTTGGTATAATGGATTATAAACCTAGTTTTAAAACTAGGTTATTTTTAACTAATTTTTTAATAAAACAATTTGTTTTATTAATTATTTTTAACTAATTTTATTATTTATTATTTTAAACTATTTTTTTAATAAAACAATTTGTAAAAGATCTTCAATGAAAATAACCTAAGCCCCCCCCCCCCAAGTCATTGGTTGTTACCGAATCTGTTCAGTGATAGCATTTTTCTGTTCTATTTAGGCTTCAAACCTGCAGAAAGTTAAATAAGGCTGGGATTGGCTGGTTCAGCTTGGCTTGATTTCTTCCTCAGCTTGAATGAATACTCATAGCAGTTACACTGGCCTTGGAACAGCCACACTCACATCAAATGTTATGATGTATTTGTGTTAGCATGTGTTTTATTGTGTATTTTAATATGACTTATAAGGTTGTTGTATAGAGAACTCAAGGCAACAGACTTAGACATACTGATTGATTTATAGATGCATCATTGTTTTAGGGTCTGTAGCCCAAACTATTTTGATAGTTGAAGCCCATAAAGCATAATATCTGTGCTAAAAGTGACACAATGAAGAAGATGCTGCACCTCCTTCAGTTTCTAAGTACCAAGTCATTATTTAGAGCTGGGGGTGCAGCTGTTGCAAACTGTTTCTTGAGAAGATAAATGTCTTAAAGTCAGACCCGAGGCACACAATAATAAAAAACCTTTTAGAGACTAGACCTTTTCCACTAGTTTAAAGAAAACCTATTCCCATTGTGCAGTTGGGAAAAAATGGAATGTAATTTCCCAGCAGTAGATATCTAACTTATTATTTACATTGAAAGTTTATACCATTAAAACAAACCTAAAGTCTTGCAAAGAAAACCTTTGTCAGGTCATACATTGTTCCTGGATGCATCACAAAGAGGGAAGGCTCCATGAGTTCTTGTAGTTGAGTTGTCTTTCTGCTTAAAGACTCCCCAGCGTCTTCTAGGACCAGCATTTGGGGGAGCATTTTGGACTGCAGCATGATTGGGAAAGTGAGAAAAACCAGTTCCACTGAATGTAAGCCTGTCTCTTGCATCAGTCAATTTTCTGTTACAAAATATAGTTCTTTGGAAGTGAGATGGAAAGCTGAAAAGGAATGGGGTGTGTATATACAATAATGGAAGAGAAAGTTAATACAACTTTATGCTGTAGTAATCCCTCCTGTAGGAAGCTTCATCCATCTGAGAAGGGTCCTATCCAATCCTATACTTTAAGTGTTGATGAAGTGAGGAATCAACATGTATAGCAGATTAGGTTACCCTTCAGTTACCAAAATACTTCTGTTAGATGAGATGAAAAACAGAGAGGCTTTGGCCTAAAATATACTATTTTCTATTTTAAAATCCCAATGCTTTGAATGGTATGGAAGTAAAAGATATTTCTACATAATCAAGATATTTTTATTAACGTACCAGAACATTTTCTCCCCAAATCCTCATGTTTTTTATACCAGTTCTTTAAGTTTATTATAGTACTTGTGGCAGAAATTCCTAATCTGATATTTCTCTAGTGAGTTTAATGAGCCTGAAAAGTGTCATTTAGCACTAGTTTTCTCTTTGTGCTTTGAAAAATGTAATACAAGTAGTTATCAGTTAAATGAGATAATTACATCACTACTTTGCTAAAGGCACATATTAGTGATTTTTAGCTTGTTTCACTTAATTAAAGCTTTACAAACGGGAAAGTGCCAAACCGTTAATAGACCTGTTGGAACAGTTACTGAGACTGTGAAATAAAACCAGTTGTTCTGAACAAGTCACAAAAATAAATTGACAAAATGGCTGGCAGCTCAGCCATAAATTTAAAGCCATGACTGCATTAGAGCAAAAGTAATAATAGCTGTAAGTAACCAATGTTTTTAATTTTGTAGAACCTCTGACAATAATTACATGGAACTTTTAATATCTGTAATTAGAAAACTAAGGATAGGTTGCCATAGAGTAGAGCTTTGTTGTATAGGATTGGTTACTTATTATAATTGAGAATTAATCATTTTTTGATCATTGTGAAGGGATGAAGTGCTCTTTTTCAGATGCACATATCTATATAAAGCTAGTCATGAGCAAAACAAATCCAGATCAATGACAGCAGTAACATTTAAACCATCAGGCACTATGAATAAATGGTGAATATAACATAATGTTTAGCCTGTATCCACAATCAGTTTTATTTGTCTAGATTTTAAACCAGGATATAGACAGAGAACAGCATTGACCTAAATGAAATAAAGCATACACAGTATTATTGATCTGTAATAATCAAGAATTAATAAGATAATACAGTGACTTCTCTGTTTAATATCTTATTCATTTCAGTTCTTTGAGGTTAATATTAGTTTGATTTTTTTCTCCCTATATAATCCACAAAGTTTAGGTATGAATCTGTACATCCATATTGATGCTGAGAAGGAAATAAGATCAGTGATACTGTAAGTACTTATATCAGTGTTTTTATCAGTGATGATCAACTCCAGAGGGAAACAGTGGACTAACCTGAGCTGCAAAGCAAAACCAAAGGCCCAGAAGGAACATGGAAAGATCAAACATTGAAGATGCTAGTCATGGTTTATTATCCAAGAAAGCAATTGTAAACTTGAAAAGGTTGAGGAACAAATCAAGTCTGTGAGAAGTCTAAATAAATATCCTTCAATAGATATCCTTCAAGTAGTGTTGGTGTTTTTATCTTGGGCTCATAGTAATGATGAAATGTTCCCAATCTCTTCCTACCTTTCTCTTCACCACCCAAGATATAGACACATGACATGACTTGAGAAGCCACCAAGTTTAAAGACCTTTAACCAAAGAATCATGAAGATACTAATAATATCACCTTATGCATGTTTACTCAAAAGTAAATTTCACTTTGCTCAGTGAAACTTACTCTAAAGTAAGTGTATATAGGGCTGAAGATGAAACAATGCACTTTGCAAATGTGTGTGTGTGGGGGGGCTTAGAAGATGTCAGCAGCTCAAAGCCTACTCTTCTTCTTGCTGGGGAGAGAGTAAGAAAGCAGAGGTGGAATCATTGGATGCTTAGGGATCCCATTGCAGGAGCCTGTGGGAGCATTCTAAAGGGAAGATCCAAGCTTGCGCTGGTGGCTGGCTCAGAGAGGGATCCTGCAATAGGAAGCCTGTGTACCTTTTACTTCTCTCAATGTATTCTTGCTCTCTCCTCTGCTCTGTGGCCAGTTTGCTCCTCTCATGGAGCCCCACCCACATGCCTGGTGCTGGGATGAGAGTACAGAGGCTGCAGAGAATGGGGGATGGTTGGAGAGAACAGGCCATTTACTTCCCTTCCCTCCCTGGCACAGGGCCTACAGTTCAGGATGGCTCACAGCTTGTTCATGCTCCAGTCCCTGCACTGGCAGCTGTTTAAAGGTAAGAACTACCTGCCAATTCATACTGGGCAATGGCTTTGTTCACTTTCCTGGAATGTGGGGCAGGTGCCACATTGTGGAACAGAGCCATCCCTGGTTCCATCCTGAGTCACTGAGTGAGTATTGTTTTTTTAAACCATTAGTGCCAAAGAAAAAACTTTTTTTAAGCAGTTTGTTATGCTATGCTATTACACTCTTGATCAAACTGTTAAAAATATACAGAGCACTCTGATGTATCTCCGTCACTTGGTTCCAGTCCAGCAAAAGGAGGTTAAATGAATCTGATCTTTATGCTGTCCTTAACTCACTCTCCTGGTCACTAAACCTTACAGCAACCTCCCCTTTTTAACTGTCATCTTAGAACTGACAAAACCCTCAACAGTTAGTTCTTAACTGACTTTCCTTGTGCCTGGGCTGCTTCTGCAGTCTAACTTAGATCCTAGTACAACTAAAGTGTGTGTGTCTCCTGCTGTGCTATCATGGCGGTGGTCTAATGGGAGGTGGCGAGAATGCCCAGGTGACACTTCCTCTACAGGGTCTTCAAACTGATCTACAATTTAAATGAATAAACCGTACGATTTAAAAAAGTTAATGATCTCAAACAAAATATAACAGATAAAAACAAACAAGGGCAAAAGGGAGAACAACAGTAGTGTGAGACTTGAGACAAGCCAGTACACAAATGAAGAAAAAAGATACAATTTAGTTATCATAAAAGCCTTGGTCTTCATATGACACTTTTAACATATTAAAGCTGATGCTGTGTGAATGTATCTAGGTAGAGGGTTTCTACTAATTGAGGGCCATGAATAAAAAGTCTTTCTCCTTAGATAAGTCTCAGATGGTGGAGGCTCCCAGATATGGGAGATGGCAGTCTTTCAAGGAAATTGAATGTTCTACTTGCTGAATTCCAATAAGCTAAGAGCATTTACAATAATTTGCAAGATTTTTTTGTGTGTGTAACATTAACTTGAGCCCAAGGAGATGTCTATCTAGCCAACTGCAGAGCATTTCCTCTGTTTGTCACAAGCAGTCCTGACACAGCATAGTGGTGGCGATGAAAGATGAAGGATCAAAGTCCTTGTGACTTTCCCTATGTTCAGTAGGTCTTTTAGCTCCCATGAGGATTAGTATAAGCTCTGTTGCTAGGCATACACTTCTATTCTATTCTATTCTATTCTATTCTATTCTATTCTATTCTATTCTATTCTATTCTATTCTATTGGCATCATCAACCTACCTAAAACAAGCATCTCAGGCAACTTGTTCCAGAGGAGATGCTGTTCTTTATTATTTTGTTTTGTCTCCAACCTCCTCTGCATGCCCAGCAGGGAACAGAAGTTGGAATGGCAAGGAGAGTGCTTATCACTTCAGTGTGAATGTGGCTAAGGGTAAAACTGATTTGTGAGCTGCACAAGCCACTGTGGTTCCCCCCCCCCCGCCCCGCTATACTACATAGCCAAAAGTTTAGGTTATTAAACAATATTCCTAAACACACTTACTCGGAATTAAGTTCCATCGAGCTCAAAGGGATGCACTTCCAAGTAAATGCGATTAGAATCAGGGCATATGACAAGTAGAGGAAATGCTCCATCTTCATATTTACATCTGTGGTTGGCTAGACATTCACCTCCTTGGGTTTTAAGTCAATGCTACAGAACATGCCTTGTAAGTTATTTTGCAGACACTTATCTTAGTTTGTGAGAATCTGAACTCAGTAACATCCGTGGCTTTATTGGAAGCTCCTTAAGTAGAAAATCCAATTTCCTTTCTTATGCTTATGGTTACTTAATTAGTATCAAAAATTGAATGAGGCAACCCCAAGTTTGATATTCATTTTAATAAGGCATATAAGGTAGCCTAATCTTATCACATGTATTATTCTCATTCAATTAAATTCATGCCCAGGCAACCCTTTTATAAATGTTTAATTTATTGCATTTGCTGCATATAGGTTAGATAGCATAGCTACTAATGAGGCAGGCAGCAGAAGAAAAGAATGAATAGGAAAAGATATTTAGATTGGAAGTGAATGAATAAATGAATATTGGAATGCATAAAGTATATGTTATCATTTTGAGCTAGAAAACAATACAAGACAGAAGTTACACTTAAAATATTAAATCAAAAGCCATCATATAAAATGCTTGTTCTATATTGCAAGTTACAGAATTAAAATTATACTTTCCCTGGCTTCAAGTCAGGTCTACCTTAAATAAAGCATACATTTTCAGTGTACAAAGATTAGAAAAAGCATAGTGACTGCTGTGGGTATATGGATTGGTCATGGTGCTGTAAGTGATTGCTGATTTATATAGCAGACCCCAAAAAACACTTGTGTTGCTCATAACAAATTAAAAAAAGCATTTCCCCAACAGCCATTTCTATACATGAAAGAGTAAAATATGAAGAGCTGTTTATTGTTCACTAGTAGTCTTCCCACAGTAGTTGCTCAAATAAACCTTTTAGCACCTTGGCAACCTGTTTCATGCAGAAGATGTGGAAACCTAAAAAAAAAAAAATGGAAAAATTGGGAGAAAACTTCCCTTGTTTTCTGTGGACATGGAAATTTTGGAGAACACTGAAACTCCCATGAAATATTTTCTCTAAGGAATGAGAGAAATGCTTTTTAAGTCAATGTTTTACTCACTCAGAATATTAGCATGAAGACTTTTACGTAAGACAATCTGCAATGTATTGTCGAAGGCTTTCACGACCGGAGAACAATGGTTGTTGTGGGTTTTCCGGGCTGTATTGCCGTGGTCTTGGCATTGTAGTTCCTGACGTTTCGCCAGCAGCTGTGGCTGGCATCTTCAGAGATGTAGCACCAAAAGACAGAGATCTCTCAGATCTCAGATCTCAGCTGCTGGCGAAACGTCAGGAACTACAATGCCAAGACCACGGCAATACAGCCCGGAAAACCCAAAACAACCAACAATCTGCAATATTAGCAAATGTTACTTCCTGCAAAATGAAACAGGAATCCAGTGATGCCTCACGTGTATTTGCCCATATTTTTCCATGGCTTCAAAATTTTCAGACATTTTCTCTATTCTATCTAATATTTTAAAAATAAAATAGCTAGTGACTTAATTGTCTGCTGTTCAAAGCAGATATACTACAACCCTCAAAGTATTTATTTCTGAAATGTGTCAGTGACTTCAATGCATCTGCTCCAGAAAACAGTCTTTAGAGTCATAGGGCTTATCCTGATCTACCAAATACATAACCTCGTAATACTTTACAGAACAGGCCAGCTGTTATGCCGAAGAGGAGTAGATCGCCCTTGTTTGGGTGACAGATGAATAGTCTGATCTTCATAATGTCCTTAACTCACTCTCCTGTTACACTGACCCTACATCTTAGAATTAACAGGATCCCCAACAGTTCTTAACTGGTAAGTGACAGACAATAGACACCAATATATTCTAAATATATACTATAACTTAAATATAAACTATAATAATAATTTAAAACCATCAAAGCCCAATAAAACCTCAGTAACAAAACCTGAGGTCAACAGAAAACTTATGCAAGCCTGAGAGAAAAGAAGCATTTATGACTAAAATTGTATCAAGAGATTGCCAAGCAGATTTCTGTGAATATGGCATGTAAAGTGTTCCACATTTATTAGACAACCACATAAAATCAGAGACCACTGTACTGGCCAAAGAGGGTTCTGGGAAAATGCAATTTCTGCACAACAGAACATTCCAGAGAATCATCTGATCTCTGCACAATAGCTGAATAAGTACACAATTTACTGTGCTCCAAGACTATAAGTAGGATAAAACAATGCCTTATAATGCAATGTTGGGGTACGTTAAACACCCTGTACTAAAGAAATGAAGATAAGTCTTTTCTGGATTTGAAATGGATCTAGAATACTAACTTCAATGTAAGTGAAGCTTTAATGCCCACTAAAGTCTGAAAGATGCTCAGATAGGATAGTAATGGGGTTTTATAGGTTCTATGGATGGATAGATATGTGTTTTTCACCTGTTCACATGAATGCATGGACATCTTTTTCACAGGCTGGCTACTGGGAGTCTGTTCCTAAAATGGAGATGCAATCTCAGGCAATTTTTAGGTACTTACCAAAAATATCCCCCTGAGTAAAAAATGTAAAAGCCCCCATTAGTATTAAACATTTCCTTTTCATGCTGTCAGTGCTGCCATTGAATGAGAAATGTGTCACAGCTTAGTGGTTGGTCCTGAAATTCTCTCTTCTGGTACTTCTTAAACAGCAAATTGTCATCTTCAGACACTTGTTGCTGTGGATCATTATAATTTGACAAGCCATTGAAAAGTGCTGGAAGCTGAACTGCCACCTCTCACTTTTAGGAACCTGCTTCTTTATCACTCAGCCTTTAAAAAAAATTAAAATCCAAGGGGAACATGTTGGTGGCTGTACAAGGCTAGATGCACCTAATTCAGTGCCCATGATGTCCCTCTATTTAGAACTAAAATAGAAGGGGAGCTCCATACGTCTGTTGCTGGGCTGCATCATTCTAAACTGCAAGTGGAGATCAAATGTATGAAAGCTCTACTGCATAAAATGTCCTTCTATGCCTACATGGAAGGGCTCATCCTGGACCTCCCACCCCACAGCAATTAGTTTTTCATGTGTACGGAGTATTTTATGTGGTGGTGCATTCAAACATTTGATTCTCCCCCTGCAGTCTGAAATTATACAACTCAACAATGGTTATGACACACAGTCATCTGTTCATTTGTTACCCTTTTGAGCAGATCGAGACACATTAGGCATGCTTAGGGGCTTCTTCAAATATTATGTAATTTTTTCCATTGAGTCCTATATGGACAGAAAAACCCTTGTAGCAAGCACATGCAATGTTTGTGTCACTATGTGTACAAACCACAACTAATCTGGCTTCTCAGTGTATACCTCCACACAAAACAGACAAATACCTGGAATTGCTTTCCACATAGGCCATATGAATGTATGATGCCTCCTTAGACTGAGCCAAATTGCTGACTGATCTCCCCCATTTCTATTTTGACTAGTGGGGCTCCCCAAGGTCTCAAGCAGAAGTCTTTCCCAGCCATAGTACCAGAGACAATTTGACTGGAGACACTGAGCAATGAACCTGGGACCTTCTGTATGCAAAGCATGTGCTACCACCAAATTACTCACTTTCCCCCAGTTCCATAGCAGAAAAACTTAACATTTGAAGTTGTTTCTGACATACTGAGATCAACCAACTAAGTGCATGGGTAAGGTTTTAAACCTTATTGATTTCAACAGAATTTAAACAAGCATGACATTCAGCCCAATACTATTCATGTTAACTCAGCTGCACTGATTCCAGTTAGGCATATTCTCAACAAGGATTGCAGCCTAATATGCCTGTTGTTTGAAATTACAAGATTATGCTTTCCAACATGTCACGGATGGTCACATGACCATGGGTGCTCTCCCATTAGAAGATTGCAGTGGGTTGGGGCTTTGTGTTCCATTCACTATTGCGTTACTGCGTTTGGAAATACTGTTATTAAAACTGATCAGATATTTCCAATGATGTACTTGGGATTGCCAGTGTCAGTGAGATTGAGATCAGATTGTAAATGGAATTCTGGATGCTGACTGCCATTTCTATCATGATCATATATTAATTGCCACTCTAGTCAGAATGAAGAGACTGACACCAAAATTGGATCTATGGGCCACTTTATTAATGTTATACAACTAAAACAAGCCAAACAGTGGCAAGGACCTAAAGTGGTACAGGTCAAGCCACGGGGTCCCCCATGGACCACCACCTTGACCTGTCTGGGCGAGCCCCAAAGCCCTGGGTGTGACCCATCCTATGGATGGTGCGGACCTGGCCGGCCAGGCAATTTGGTCACCCCCTCCTTTAAGCTCCCGAACACCTCAGCCATATAGCAGTGAGGGAAGGACTTGCACGCGGGGGTTCCCGAAGGCAACCTGCCCCTGCATCTGGCAGCTGTCAATGCAGTACCAGCCCTTTGGGCAGGCCCCTCTTCCCATCAATAGGGAAGCGCCAAGGGTGCTCACCAGCCCACACCCTATCTCCAACTCAAACCTGCCATGACGCTACTAACTGGCACCACCCTAAGCCAATCACCTCAATCCCTAGGAAAGGTACTGGGTGCTGCATGCCATTTCTATCATGATCATATGTTAATTGTACAAAGAGCTACAGTTAAAGGAACATTTGATAGCAAAAGTAAAGCAAAAATACTTGCTGGCTCTTCCTCAGTTGACTAGCAGAAATTGTTCCATTTGTTTTATGTCCCAAAGTGAAGAATCTTTTCCTCAGTTTGATTCATAGAAGAAGGTTAGAAAATAGTACAGTGAAAAGAAATTAACAATTAACCTGCCTGTCTGAATTTCCTAACTTATAACTCAGACAGCAGCTGTGAGTAAATTTTCCTCAGTGGAAAATATATATATCAAGCAAAAGAGGATAATTAGGGAAAGATTGGAGGTGTGAGGAGGATGATCTGAAGAACAAATGATGGAGAGTAGAAATCAAAAGACCTGAGAAATGTGTGGGGAGGTCTGGGTACAGCAAATATTAATTGGAAGTCAAAAGTAAGGGAGGTAGAGAAGACTAGGAATTAAAGTGGGGTGAGAATAGGTTGAACAGGGAGGATACTGGAGAAGAAAGAGGCTTTTAGGGGGATGAAAAATATTTCCCAGTAATCCATCCTGTGAATAGTGCACTAAACTTTCAGCACTATGTTAAAGCTCTGGTGGGATATGAGTGAAATACAAATTAGTGATCTTCCATATTTGAGGACAGGCTAATCTGAATGGAGGGGAAGCAGGAATGACATTCTGACCCTGCCCCCATTAGCAACCAGTCATGCTGGCTGCATTGTCCACCTGAATGTGGCATGGAACCTGTGTGTGTTCAGATTGTATTCTTGCAGGGTACTGTGAACAGATTTAGTGGAGCTGAGGCAGTGTGTTCCTTCTCTATGTGCACTGATTATCCACAAATATGCCTCTCTTTTGAGCATATCATTGACCCAATGGCAGTTTGCCTTCGGAAACTGCTGCTTTTTTGTCCATTTGGATAAAACAGATTTGGTTTTTTATTTATTTATTTGTTATTTTTTATTCCACCTTTCTTACTTTCTTACAGGCTGGATTACAGTGGTTAAGAGCGGCAGGGCCCTAATCAGAAGAGCTGGGGTTGATTCCTCATTCTTCTGCTTGAAGTCAGCAGGGTGACCTTGGGTCAGTTACAGCTTCTTCGAGCTCTCTCAGCCCCACCCACCTTACAGGATGATTGTCATGAGGATAAGAATAACAAACATGGTAAATCGCTCTGAGTGTGGTATTAAGTTGTCCTGAAGGCGGGTATATAAATTGAATGTTGTTGTTATTGTTATTATTATTACACAGAGTAGGTCAATATGCTCAGTGACTGGTATGACCAACAAACAATACAATAGGGTATGGTATTGCAGAAAATTGAAAGAACCAAATACATATATGAAACATTACAAAAAGAAAACATAAGCAATTTAACATAAGCAATTTGAATAGTGCAGAAACTCCTGGTAGGAACATATCCACACCAACACACAGTACCCAGAAGTATAGTCTACAGCCCCCAAGATATCTGTTGGATCCATTTCTTACTGGATAGACCTATTTCCAGAGTTAAACATCCTCCTAAATAATTCAGTTTTGCATAGTTTGCAGAAAGCCAAGAGAGTGGGAGCTTTCCTGACCTCTTCAGGCAGACCATTCCATAACGTAGGGGCCACCACAGAGAATGCACATGTACAGACAGCTGTAGATCTTGCCCATTTGCAGGGTAGTATCTGCAGAAAACTCTGTTCAGATAAGTGAAGCTGCTGTTGTGAAGCACAGGGGGAGAGGTGATACCACAGATAGGAGGGGACAAGGACATAAAGAGCTTTGTATGTGATTGCCAAAACCTTGTATGGAGGCTGGTAATTAAAGGGTAACCAAGGAATGACTGCAGAAGTAATATGCATACTGCACCTAGCTCCTAATAATAATCAAGTGCAGCATTTTACATCAGCTGGAGTTTCCAAATTGACTTTGGGAAACCTATGTAGTGTGTATTACAATAGTCTAATCTCCAAGTTATTATGGCATGAATACAAGTCGTCAGATTGGCCATGTCAAGGTAGGGGGGCATCTTCCAGGCTAGTCTGAGTTGGGAGAAGGCCCTTTTTGCAGCAGCATTTGCCTGCTTCACTAGCAGTAGTGCTGGATTTAGTATAACCCCTAGGCTCGTAACTGAGTCTGCAAAGGTCAGCTGAACCCACTTGAAAGTGGGAAGCACAATGTCATTCAAGATCTCAGCCTTCCCAACAGGCATCACTTCTCTCTTGTCTGGGTACAGTTTCAATTTGTTTGCTTTTAGCCACTTGACCACAGCTATCAGGCAGTGACTTATGACCTCTACTGTGTTGCCAGGGGATTTGAATAGCATGATATACAGCTGAGTGTCATCTGCATTGATGACAACCAATTCCATAGTATGAATTATTTCTTCTAAAGTCTTTACATAGAGGTTGAATAATATGGGGGTAAAATTGCACCCTATGGAACCCTGAAAGATAATTTCCACACTGAAAATAACTGGTTACCAAATCAACCCTTTGAGTCCGTTCCATGAGGAATGACTTAAACTGCTGATACTACTTCTGCCTTCACACGCCTCAACAGGGTGGCATGGTCTACTGTATCATAGGCTGCAGATTGGTCCAGGAGGAGTAACAAAGAAGCATGGCCCTTGTCCATATGCAGACAGAGGTTGTCCACTAAAGCTACTAGAGCTGTCTCCATCCCATAGCCCAGCCTGAAAGCAAAAGGTCTAGAGTAGAGGTGGACACGGACTGAAAAATGGATCAAAATCTGACATGGATCGGCCCAGTTCAGCATTCATGAACAGGCGGGTCATGGGACACGCATTTTTCATGGACGTTATGACTTTTGGGCTGGTCCATCAGTCTGTTGGTCTGTGAAACCAGACATCCTCGTGCCAAGCAATCAATTCCCTAGGCAATGTAGGGGAGTCGCCTGCAGACCTTCTGCTGCCTTTGGAACACACCAATCTTAGCCCTGAAAACCTTGATAGGCAGCTCTGGCTGCCAACCAGAGAGCTCCCATTATTCTCTATGAGAGCAAGCAGTATATATAACACCCAGTGCTGAGCCGTTGTTTCACTTTCAAGCTGGTTACTGAGGGAGGAACTGCTTGTTGTGGGAGATTTTTGGATTGCGCAAGAGGGAGGCTTGGAGTTTGTGCTGCAGCAAGGCTCTGGGAGCAAGCTTATTGGGTTTCCTCAGCTGAGGGTTCACTCTTCTGTTTAATATTTTTTCCTTTCAATTCTTATTTGCTTGAGGGGTAGTGGGGTAGCCTAGGGTTCTGCCCCAACTGAATCTCAGAGCTGCAGTAAGGCTCTGGGTGAAAGCTTATTGGACTCCTTGAGGGCTCACTTCTGTTTCATTTTTTTCTTTCAATTCTTATTTGATTGTGGGGTGGTGGGCTAGCCTAAGGCTCTGCCCCAACCCAGTCTCAGGGCTGCAGGAAAGCTCTGGGACCAAGCTTATTGGGCTCCTTGCAGGCTCATTTTTCCTCTTTCAATTCTTATTTGATTGTGGGGTGTTGGGCTAGCCTAGGGCTTTGCCAATTGCGGCAAGCCAATGCAAGCCAGTTAGCATTTGCAGCTCCTATTCTATTTACTGGAAGTTTCCTGGGAGAAGCTGCTTTGGGGGTCTGTAACTCAGACCTCCGAAATGCAATCTTGGCCAAACTTGGAGGGTGGCTGGAGGAGAGCCTACTGAAGACTTGCTGTGAGTTTGGCCTCTCTGAGTATGAAGGGTGAGGTTCTAAGGCCCCTGGAAGGGACAGACCATGGAATGACAAACCAGTCCGAGAACAGGGGTGGGTCTGTGAAAAGTTCGTGGCGACGGATCACATACCAACGGTCCATGGTTTTTCCCTGGTCTGTGCCCATATCTAAGACCTGGAACTGCTCAACTACTGCTCTCTTTCCTGTCTCTCAGCAGGAAAGAGCAGGAGAAAGAGCTGTTGAAAATGAATACTTGAGTTTACTCCATCTCAGTCATAGGGTCCCTCTTGAGCAGCATTGGTTCCTAATTTGTGAAAAGAAAATATAGTATTGTTATAAAGTATAACATAAATTTTTATAAATCCTTAAATACCCACATCTTTCAAACTCTAAATCAACAATAAATGCATAGTGATAGATAGATAAATGCATAGGGATTGATAAAAATATTTTATATCACCAAAATAACAGATAACATTATTAATCACATATTAACCAACAACAGCAAGATTATTATATGCACAATACTGGAAGAGTCTAACATCTATAACAGAAGAATGGTTGCTGAAGGTGTTGGAATTTGCAACTGTGGCAAAATTTCATTAATCAGAGAAAGGACAATATGTTTGTTTATTGTTGACTGGAAACCCCTTATAGACTTTTTGCATGAAATAGATAATAATGATTTGATGATCTGTGGGTTTGCGGAATAAGGAATTTGGACACTGGAAAAAAGAGAGCTTTTCTTTGTAAGATAGAGGAAGAAAAAAATTGAGAATTATATTTGTCATGGAGAAAATTGGAAGCCTCCTTTTAGCTTATATAGTTTCTTTTTTGTCTGTTCTGGGGTTTTTGGTTTGTTAGTTGTCATTCTTTGTTTTGTTATTTTTTGTGTTGCTGTCTTTTTTGTTAGGTTGTCATTTCCTTTACATAAAATTCTTAATTTTTAAAAAAGAGTCACATATTAACTATATGGGCTAAAGAATACCTCACTGATCCAGAAGTTATCCATCTATTTTGTCTCAAATTGTCCTGGGAATGGGAACTTCTGGATAGGCTGTACTCTTAGTCCTGTGACATTAGCAGCTGGTAGCGGTGAGCATTGTCACTCTGGTACGTGCCTTTTGTATATAAATCTTGCATCTGGTGTTTTTTAAAAAAAAACATTATTTATAATATACTTTTCTCTCCAAAAGAGACCAAAGATGGCTTACATCATTCTCATCTCCTCCATTTTATCCTCACAACAACCCTGTGAGGTAAGTTAAGCTGAGAGTGTGTAACTGGTCCAGGTCTCCAAGTAAGCTTTCATGGCAGAGTGGGAATTTGAATATGATACTCTCAAATCCTAGTCCAACACTTTAACCACTATACAAGACTGGCTTTTGCTGGCTGTTTCTAGTTTTGTAAAATAATAGGTGGCCCGGGTTAAGAATCCATTCCTTTGGGACTTGAGTCCAGTGGCACCTTAGAGACCAACAAGTTTTTCAGGGTATAAACTTTCGAGTTAAAGCTCCCTTTTCCAGTTACCAAGCTTTAACTCTTGGAAACTTACACCCTGAAAATCTTGCTGGTCTCTAAGGTGCTACTGGACTCAAATCATGCTGTTCTTCTGCAGACTAACTTGGCTACCTACCTGAAACATTCCTTTGGGGGTCAGCTTGGGATGGGTGTAGCAGAGTGAAGGATGGTAGAAACTAATATCTGTGTGCTTTTTTTCATGGTATGTGTAGATCAGCAGCATTTTACAGGAATCAACTATGTATATAGTGCATAGGTTTCAGAGGTATTGATGGGAGGAGTATTTGTGATGAGAAACATGGGAAGAGATGTGATACTCACCTTTTGTTCAACTATGTCCTATCCTCAGAGATGTGAGTGGACACCTATTTTACCCCTTCAGCCTTCATGTTATACATAGCCAGTTCTGTGCAAAGTAAGATCAAGGTAATCCATGATTTGGTTTTGGATCAGAAGATAGCCCTGGCTTGGTAGAGTGAAACTTGACTGAGTAAGTCTAGTAATTTTCTCTTGTCTCAGTTACCCCCAATTAAGTATGTAGTCCATCAACCCTAAATAGAAAGCTGGTGTGTGTGTGTGTGTGTGTGTGTGTGTGTGTGTGTGTGCGCAGTTTCTGCCATTCATCATCCACCTTTCTCTTTCTGCAGAAGGCCAACTTCAAATTTGTCATTTTAAACAAAGTAATTGGATGGGTCATAGGGCAGAGCAACTGCAAGCATACCTGAATTATGTTTCTGCACTCGATTCAATTTCAGAAAGACTTGAAATCTGCTTATGAGATATAGACAGCTTTAATAGCACTGGTTGGTGATCTCCATTTACAGATGGATAATTGAGTTTCTCTGTGGTCTGTATTAAATCCTGCTGCTTTTAATACTGTCTATTATTGATCAGACAAAATCTGGGGATCACTAGTATATTAGAATGTTGATTTTGATAATTCCTGTTCAGTAGAACACCAAAAGTGGTTGTTGGAGATGCAACACCAGAAACTTGGCCTCTAATTTGTCGGATTACATAAAGGTTGTACTTTCACCCATGTAGCCTGTGACTGAGATCATCCAATGACTTGAGAATCCTCAATATGCTCCTGAGACTTAGCTGTGTATGCCTTATATTGGTGCTTAGAAGAGCTGGTCATGTGGCTAGGGATGAACAAGCTGCAACTAAATCCAGACAATACAAATGTGAAGATGGGAGTCAAAGGAGGTTTTCTTTCAGTTATATACCACTGGTTAAAACATAGTTCTACATTTTAGCCACCCTGACCTGGATAGACCAGGAGAGCCTGATCTCATCAGATCTCAGAAGCTAAGCAGGGTCAGCCTTGGTTAGTAATTGGTTGAAAGACCTCCCATGAAGACCAGAGTTGCAGAAGCAGGCAATGGCAAAGTCTGATGCCATGAAAACCCCACCGGGGTCGCCATAAATCAGTTATGACTTGAGGGAATTCACCACCACCACATTTTAGCCACAACTGATCTGGATGCTCTGATCCATGCTACTGGTTTATAGATTGGTTCGAGCTGCTGTGAGCACATGACAGTTGTGCTTAAACAATTACACTGGTTTATTGTATTCTGGGTTTAAATCAAGATGCTGGCTGCTACCTTTAAAGCTGTTCAGGACCTACAACTGAAAGGGTATCTAGAAACCTTGTGTTAATCAAATCTAACATACTAATTTGTATGCACTGGGTTGGATCCAAAGGCTTGCTACCTTAGAGGATGGCCCTTCTATTTCCTCAAGTGAGGAGGAGTGGGAAGGAGAGTGACTTTCCTCGATTCCGTATTTTTGCTACTGGTCCCCATGTTGTATCCCATACTGTTCTTGAGAGTTCCCCAACCATCGGGATTAGCATTTTCAGTAAAGTAATGGGCTGCAGCAGGAAGGAGAAGGTGAAAATGGTCTATTCCATGGCTGAACTCCATTTGCAGTCCTTTGGATCCAACACAATGAAGCTGAAGAAACCTATTCATTTATTTTCATTTTTGTGGTATAAGTGAATGACTTATATGAAAAAGAAGTCATCCAAGAGAATAAATCTATGTATTTAGGTATTTTAGAATCTAATCTTGTTTTCGCCTGCTTATTTTTCTTTTTAATATATATATATATATATATATATATATATATATATATATATATATATATATATATATATGCACACATATTTGGTAGCAAAATTATAAATTGTACATTGAATTTAATAGTATCTCTTGTGCATTGGGTCTTAACATTGGGTTAACACTGATAGCCTGAAAAAAAATCTAGTCACTTATTAACACATCAATAAACTAGACATTCAAGTGTCAATGTGTCTAGATACACTACTGTTAATAAGCATATCCAGGGGAAAAACTAATTTACAAGCAATTTACATTGTCTCTTATATGAATAAGTAGCTTGACCTCTTATGTCTCAGTGGTTTGTCTTACTGTGAACATACATGGTTTGTTAAACAACAAGTATATTTGTGCACATTTCAGAAAACTGAATGTGTTTCTGTGGTTGCCACACACTTGAAGTTAGGGGGAAAATGAAGCAAAATGTCACTGGTCAACTATCCAGGCTTGGAACATTACTGCAGCCTCGAGCATCTGCATTCAGGGGCATTCGGTTCCAAGGATCAGATCACGCCAGGGTTAGATTTTATGCTCTCTTTCCACTGTAGCTGGCAGTTAGCGGAAATCGAAGTCAAAGCTGAACATCCCATCCCCTTAAACATTACCTTGTTTTGGGGTTTTTTTTGCAAATATAATTCTTTTTGCAGCTACCCTAAAATTTCACAAGAACTTGTTTAAGCAGCAGTATTCTGACCTGTGTATTCTGACCAGATATATGAAAATGGAAGAGTTGACAGCAAGCCTTTTATTAGAAATTTGGGGAAAACCAGGAGCCTTGTAAGCAGTTACTTGTCCTGGCACCTTCCTCCTTCTGTTCATATATCAACTCTGGTATATTTGTCAACTCTTCTCTATATTTGTTCTATAAAGAAGGGAGGATTTCCTTTCTCTTTTACAGACACACACAGAAGGGTTTGGAAGTGAGATGGCATGGGGTGTCCTGGAGGAGCTGAACCCCAAGAATTGTGACCTTCCTTGTATGCTGTGGTTGCTCCTGGATTGTGGCAAATAAGAAGGGACCACTTCCTGGAGAAATGAACTCTTTGCATGTTCCTTACTGTGGCAGCCATTTCACATAAACAGCTTTTCATGTGTTTTTCACTACAACTTAAAAACAAACAATGTTGTAGCTGTATTGTCGAAGGCTTTCACGGCCGGAGAACGATGGTTGTTGTGGGTTTTCCGGGCTGTATTGCCGTGGTCTTGGCATTGTAGTTCCTGACGTTTCGCCAGCAGCAGATTAGCACATCAAGCACCAATCCATATGCAAAAGAACCTCCTCAGGATACAGTGAAGCCTCCCGCCATTAGCATTCCACACCCTGGGAAACTCTTACAGGATGACTCAGCTCAACCCCACCCCTCCTGAGTAGATATAAATGACCTGCCAACATCTTTTCCACACTGTGACACTGAGAGATCTCTGTCTCTTGGTGCTACACCTCTGAAGATGCCAGCCACAGCTGCTGGCGAAACGTCAGGAACTACAATGCCAAGACCACGGCAATACAGCCCGGAAAACCCACAACAACCAATGTTGTAGCTCTTAATAGAAGAACAAGTTTCCTGTAAGGGCTACAGGATTCTTGTGTTTTTGCAGTGACTAACACTGCTACCCTACTGGAAACTGATATGCCATTTTGTTGACCTGTGTCCAGAGTCAGTATACATTACCTGATAGAGGCTTCTTGGTTCAGCTAGTCTTCTGTGTAGAGCAAGGCTCTCCAATGTGGCACCTGTGGGCACAATTGTGTGCATTGGCACCTTTCAGAGTGCTCACCAGATGTTTTTAGAAAGTGGGTGGGACCAAGCTGGTTTTTTGCAAAGCATGGCTTCTGATTGGCCATTGGAATATTGATTGGCTGTGCAGATGTTTTAAAACATTGTTTTGGCAGAAACTGCTTCCACAGCACAAGAATCTTCACTGTGTGACTGAAGGTAAGCTGTAGCAGCCATTTTGTGGCAGCCATTTTGTTGAATCTGCCACACCGTGCCAGAATTCCAAATATGCCCACAGGCTCAAAAAGGTTGTGAACGTCTGAAGCCAAAACTCAGAAGACAGCCATAATGTCGACAGTAAGATGGGTAGTAAGCAAAATACTACTTTAAAAAAAATGTTCTTCAGGATTAAACAATAATCAGGATTATGTGGACACATAGCTATGTTAACATAATTCCATTTCAAAAGGTATCCTATAAGGGTTTTGCATCTTGTATTAGAAATTGATTTGTATTCTGTTTGTTTTGCTTTGAATTCCAGAAGTTTTTGGCTTCTGTCTGCTGCCTTCTCCAAGCTTCCTTGCATGAGTTTGACTCCTTTTGCAAGCAGCAGGGATTAATAATTGGATTCTCAGGTTTGAAAAAAATCCACCATATTGATTGATTTCCTATAATAAATACAAAACATTTCCAGTGCTTTAGTGCTATTCTTAATACTGTTTTATTCAGTAAAGGAACATGAAAGTAAAAGGAATGTACCTTCTTGTTAAGCCTATGATATCATACAATATCTAAATATATCTAAATAACAGGCCCAGAGAAGTTACTGCATTCTCTGTATTGTTTCACTAATATATGGGTTATCACTCCATAAATGTGTTATAAAAGGCAATAACGTCTTTTATGCAACCCATGTGGCCTATTACACTAATGATCCATGAGTAATGAGGTCACTAGATGAGTTCTGAATAATGCCTTTTTTTGTTGGTTTGTTTTCCCTGCTTGTTTTCCCAGGAAAATAAAGTTCTAAGTATGTTGCTTTTCAATGAAGCCCTACTATGTTAGTGGTTTCTGTACTGGTTAATGAGCACTGAAGAGATAATGCAACTTCCCAAAGGTCAAACCAAAGCACGCTGTATGAATTAGAACTAAAATCCTCAAACTCTGTAGCTTTCGATCTTTTGACAGTATTTTATATCATAGTTAATATTTCTGATATCTCTTCAGTCTCTCCAAATCTGCATTGAAGAAGGGAACAAAATAAGTTATTGTGCTTCTGAGGACAATGTCATACATACTTAAAACTAGAAGCATTCAGCCTTTTCTGAAAAGATTTGATACCACTAATGTAGACCCAAATCAATTGATCTAAGGCTTTTTACACTGAGCAATCCTTTGGATATGGCTTCGTGGAGGAAGTAAGGTCTGGTCTTGCATGATCACATTTCCTGGTGGTAAAAGTAGGCCAGTCATTGCTACTGGGAAGCTTCACGTGTCAAAGGTGTCACACCCAGTTAGTTATTTCAGTTGTACCAATGGAGAAGCTCTAGGTAAACTGAATGAACGGTTAGGGTTAAATGAGATGTGATGAGAAAGGTAGTTTCATTTTTTTCTTCATGTTTGCCTCTTTCAAATGTAAAGTGGGGTAGGAGAATAAGGTCCAATTTTTACATAAAAAGGTGTGCCCAGATTAGGGTTACCCTACCTCTCAGCTGCCTATCCTTCCTGCCCTGTAATTTGTCATCAAACCATTTTGTTCAGGATCCACTGCCTTGGCCAGAAGAAAAGATCCTTAGCTTCCTATGCTTCAGCACCCATAATATCTACTTCTGGAAGCCTGAAAACTCTCATGTAAGATTAATATTCCCAGGAATCAGTGGTGGATTCCAAAGATGGGTAATGACGTCCTTCTATAAGAAGGTTAAATTGTTGGTCACTCTTATGCACTCTACCAAAAAAATCTGTAACATAAAACTAGATCTAGATACAGAGTTTTGTTATCGATTAACAGCAGAATTTTAGATCTCTGCTAATTTACCTGTGTATATTTAACTTGAGATTTGAGATTTTTTCTTTGATTTGATTTGCTTTGATTTGTGTTATTTGTTGGTAAACTGAGTCACAAATGGCCCCATATTGCAAGATGTAGATGTATTGTTCTACCCATTTGGGACTACTGTTATTACATTAATTTTGTTCCTGTCCATTATGAACTCTGGGCAATCTATGGCAACAAACACAGGAATATAGTTCAGATAAATTCTTGCTATGATTATGTCTACTGGAGATGATGATATGTGACTTGTAATATATCTGAACCTTGTGAAGGTCTACTTGAGCAGGTCTATTTAAAATCCTACTCAGGTCTATTCAATGGGGCTTACTCCCGTGAAAGTGTTCTTAGGATTGTACTGTTAGAATAGTAAATGTCTGAGGATCACAACTTCACAAGGACGACCTTGTGTCTTTGAGTAGAAGATTTCACACAGAACTGACCAGAAAGCATGGTGGATGCCTTTCTGTTTAGATTTCCACATCCCATGCTGCTATTTGCATCATAGGAAAAAGATACAGGTGTGTTTTTTTAAAAAAACAGTCAAATCTATAATGGTGTCTTGCCATCTTTCACTGAGTAGTCATTTCAGCTCTCAGCTGTGCCGTGAGTGTTAATTGTGTTTAACATATAACAAATCTTACTTCATCTTTCCAGAATACACTGTGTCTACTTTTATTTAAAGGCAGTGATCAGAGAAATGCAGCAACAGACTTTTGACATTGTGTTAACTGAAGGACAGCATGTGCCAATCAAGCCAGTGGCTTTTGGCTTCTAGTGAAATCTGTGGAGCTCTCTGGGTCTGCCGAATGATTTTCTTTTCCCTCTCCAAGTCTACTGACCTGTAGCTAATGAGATTTGTGTTTCGATTAGTTGTAGAACATAAATTAACTAATCAATGGGAATGGATTCCCATTATTTCTTGTAAAGGAGCTTGCTCTGCTGCAGTGATCTGTACTTAATATTCAAATCAATCTCAAATTCTCAGGATGAGTCTGTTAATGTAGCAGACCGGAATTCTCAGCATCTGTAACCTGTAAATATGAAATCTAAAATGTACAACAGATCATATACTTTTGTATATTTCCTCTGTCTGCTTCACAGTGATATTGAAGAGTGGTGAATAACAAGATTGTCAAAACATTTGATTTTAGTGTTCTTATATGTAGGGAAGTACTCAGGTGATATTATCTAAGGTGTAGGTGATATTATCTAAGTAGAGGTAGTAGTGATTTGAATACGATGCATCCTTTTGAAGTGAAAATTCTCTTTTCTTGGCCACTGATGTGCACAGACTCATTGGCAGCAGTATCTTCCTGACTGTGCCATTCTTGTATGTCGGTCCCTGATGCAATGGCCATGACCCAGAATATCCATGGAGCTCTGCACTCATACATAAAGTTCCTGTGCATACAGGGATTTAAATTGATCATAAATAATCAATATATGAGATAGATGGTTATGGCCACAATAACTGGCAACTATGGGATATGCTTGCCAAATTTCCTCTGGGAGAGGCAGGTACCTGATAGTAAGGAAATATGGTAGAAATGGAGTGATTAGGAAATTGTTCCAAGGTCCAGATCCTTCTCTTCTTTCATTGCATTCAGCAACTTGTCTTACTGTAAGTTGCTGTAAGTGCCTCATCTGTACAATTAACCGTCTTCTTGGCATAAAATGTGAAAATTTGTACAGTCTTCAAAGCATCTGTGGCCTTTATGGTACAAATTCTGTTAGTACTGAAGCCACAGAAAATTAAATGTTCCCCAAAGAACTTCCAGATGTGTTTTATTCTAATAGGGTCATTATACAGTAAATTAAAAAACAGGGTAAATGGAACTGTAAAATTTAAATTACTCTAAATCCACATCTCTTTGCTTTGAGCATTCATTTGTGGGGTTGCATTTGCAGTAAATGTGAATTAGGCAGCTGCAATAACTGTTAATCATATATTTATAAAATAGTAATGAGGAAATGAATAGCAGAGTAAGACAGCTGCACATTTCTCTAATAGTATGTCAACTGTGAACATAATAAGATGCAGAAAAATGTTTCCAGCTATTCTGATAATACACCTGAATAGAAGAGATCACTTCAACCTCTTAACTTTACAGGAAATTATATAAAAAATCCATGAAAAGCCATAATAATACATTAGGGCACGGAATTGTCGTCAATGTTTTTCTTTGCTTTGATTTTCTGAAATAGCACATGCTTTTTCCTTGCAAAGAAATGTGCCAAGACCACTAAGGCCTTTGTTTCCATCTGGGCTGTACACACTGTCTTGCAATTTTATTTAAAAGACAGTACTTCTAAAAGCACAGGGTGATTTAAGTATCATTCTTAGTGTTTGGGGAGTTTTCTGTGAAAATCTTCCTGCATGTTCATTGAAAAGTTTTTCTTTTTCTTTTTCTTTTTTTACTTTCTTTTGTGTGTGTGTGTGTGTGTGTGCGTGTGTTCAGTGGAGGTGTCACACTAATCCTATCTGCATGAAGTAATCTGTTCAGCAAATGAAGATCTGCAACTAAAGAGGGAGACAGACATGGGGGAAAAAATGCTAAAAATACTTTGGAATAAATCACCAGGAGCATAGATGGAAATGTATCGGCACCTTAGAGAAGTCAAGGAAATGATTGAAAGGTTAATGTACCTACACTAAAGCAAACAAATAAACAAGAACTAGTAAAACAATCCTACACGTTTGAATTTCCCAAAGGTTTGCAGTTTGTGCTGGCAGATGTTTTACAGCCTGCATTTATGTCATGCGTACATGTTGTTCTTACAGTTTTTAAACTAGAGGTAATTGAATTTTGCAATTGGAATGGGCTGAAGAGCAGAATTAGTGAAGAAAAAATTAGAAGTGAGTTTGGCAGGAAAGCAGAGACTAAGTGCTAACTGTTCAATAGCAAACCTGCTGTCTGAAATACACTTATTAAGGCGTTAATGCATGGCAAATGAAAAGGTGGAGGGGGGGTCATTGTGGCCTAATTCAGTTCCCATAGAAATGAAGGCAAAGCAATGATCATTTGTGGAACACTTTGTGTTATATTTGTGTTTGGGAGAAAGCTACTGTGATCTACAGCAGCAAACACATAAGCTAGTCCGATGTTAAGATATCTGCTCTCTCTTTGATTCTTCTTTTAGTTCATCATTGCTAATGAACTAAGAAAAGGAACCCATTAACTGGCTATAAGTTCATGTCAGTGGCCCATGACAAGCTGCTTTCCAGTTTTGTGGGTGAGGGCAACCTAATTTTTGCCCTAGACTCTGCTGCCAGTTGTCTGTAAAATATGTGGGCCGTCTCTCTTCCTCCTTAGAAGCATTTAACTAGTTAATAATATTAATAGTTGTCCTCTTCTCTGCAACCCCCTCCCCGAAACCAAACCCAGAATGAGGAGTAAGTAGGGATGCCAGTTCCCCACCAGAGGCAGAGGATCCCCTGCTCCCATCCACCATCCTCCACCCCTGCTTACCTGGTCAGTGGGGAGGCATGCTCCTAGGCAGTGCAGCGCACTCCCACATGCTACAGTGGCCCAATTCACCTGAATTCAGCCCAATTTGGGCCTAATTCAGCCCGATTCAGGCCTGAATCGGGCCAAATCAGGCTGCTGCATAGTATAGGAATGCTACTGCACTTCGTAGTGGCCATGACCCATGCAATGATGTCACTTCCCAGAAGTGACATCATCATGCAAGCTGGGAACGCGCATGCGAGCATGAAAAGGAAAAACACAAAGTAGGAGCTGGGTTCCACATCTCCCACTGGGGGTGGTGGTGGTCAGGGGACCTGGCAACCCTAGGAGCAAGTCCCTCAATGGCTGTCAGCCTAATTACGTCCATCCTTCAGCAGCTCTACCTGGTGCCTAATTTTTTTTCCAGTGATAGACAAAAGCCTTCTTATTTTATTGCTCCTCTCTTTTTGATCTCTGAGTTTGAGGCATTTACCTTTTTCTTCTGGCCCTAAGGTTCAGTTGGAAGGCAGATAATCTCTTTTTAATTTTGAGTTAAACTATGAATTAATGTAGTTATATTTTTGATATTGTTGGAAGAGGTTATCTATTGTGTGTTTTTTTAACGCTATCACTTTTATATGAGATGTTTGTTTTGTATGCTTTTATAGTCTCTGGGGAATTGCATCATTTAAAATAAATGAATCTAGGTTGTGAGGTGGTGTTCCTCTGAATACTAGGTACAGGTGGCAGTGGAGGGGCAAGCTGTTGCCTTCTAGCCCAACATAAACTTCCCAGAAACATCTGGTTGGCTGCTTCTGGAAACAGGGTGATAGAGTAGATGAACCTTTGCTCTGATACTTCTTATGTTCTTAGGATTTTGGACCAGAGATAGATGGCAAGATTTATGGCCCTCGTGTACACATTTAGCATAACTTTTCAATCAAACCCTAAATTAGCAGTATTTGAGAATTGTTGGCAGAAGCCGAGTCCTTCTACCCATGCCTCGGGCATAGGGTTGCCAAGTCCAGGTTAGAAAATTTCTGAAGATATGGGGGAGAAGCATGAGGAGGGTAGAGTTTCTGTAGGGGAGGGAACTCAGCAGGGATATGATTCAATAGCATCTGCATCCGAAGCTGCCATTTTTGGGAGCAGGCGAGCAGATCTCTGTAGTCTGGAGATCAGTTGTAATTTCGAAAGAACTTGAAGCTCCACCTGAAGATTGGCAAGACTTCTTTGACACTGTAGTTTTCTCCATGGAGAAGTCTGTTTACAACAAGCAAGATGAATTTTTTTATCTGTGATGTTTACCACATATGGGGATATGCTGTGATTAGGTAAATGCAGACATCTATTGTTTAACCTTATGTCTTAATTCAGTTGGGTTACTGTAGCAACTGGGCTCCTTCTAAGTATATCAGCTTGTAGTCCCCTCATACCTACCTACCTACCTACCAACCAACCACTGGTACAACTGAAGTAACTAAGAATTATGCATTCTGCATATCTCTCCTCTGTGTTAAGGTTTGCAAATAACAGCTTTCACTGGATATTTAGGTTCTGAACTGCAAAAGACTTTATTGGTTGTTACCTGCAATCCCACATACAGTGAAGCTGCACACATTCATTGAACACAATGCCATTCCTTAAAGGGCAATAGCAGCTCATGCAGTCCTATTTGGACTGGGAGCTCTTAGTGATTCTAGGGCCCTGGCTGAAAGTGCAACTAAAATCTCTGTATTCTGGCTGGAGACAGATTATAGTTTTTTTCAGTGATTTGAAAGGGGTATGATAGAGACTTTATTGGCCAAGTATACACTTGGCCAGTACACAGATTATGTAGGTTTTTGTAGTATTTGAATTATGCCATACCCTTGCATTGGACAGTGGGAAAAAAGAAATCAACTTGTACACCATGAAAAATAATAGCTCTATCATACCCCTTTCAACTCTCTTAGAATATTTTAAAGGGTTATGTGAATTTACTGTGATTGTCCTGCATTTTGCCTTGCTACCAAGTTATCTTAAATAAGTAATACTCTAGTTTTATGTGAAGTTCATAGCTGTCTCCCTCTAGAGTTTTATGATGTGAAAAATGCTGACATTTATTTTGTAAGGATGATATTAAAATTTGGAATAAATACTCTCTTTACTGTTTAAACAAGTAAAATGAATATTCAATTGTTACATAAGAGCCACTACTTCTGTGTTTAAAAACTCTGAAAAGGTTGAGCAGGTGCCATCCTGACAAATTATGCAGCTAGACCTTAGAATCTGTTAAACATCACTTAGGGGCTCATGTATGTTTTGCCCTCAAATTGCGAACCTGCATTGTAATAATGGTAGTTCAGGGGTTTGAAGGTTGTTTACTGAAGTCTCTACCTCTTTGCCTGAGTTACATGTGGAAGAGAGTCTGTCTTACCTGCCAGAGTGGGACATGACAATCATGATAAACAAATATGCAAAAAAGGATACTTCCACTCTGTAGCTGACTGTGGTGTGCGATGCAGAAAGTGGATTACTTCATTTTAGACACTGCACACTTGCAGTGAACAAACAGATGTCACATTTTGAGCTGTGAGACTTTTTACAGGAGTTCTTACATGAACAATATAGATCCACTTTTTACCCAGAATACATAGCAACAGAAGCCTTAGCAGTAATCCTGTTCTACAACATACTAAATATAATAGTTTGGCCCTTCTGTGATGGACAGGAATAGCTGTGTGTGATATAGGAAGGTGCACAAATTTCTCCCATAAAGCCTACTTACAAAAACAAAACAATGGTTGGTATAAATTTAGCAATAAGCAATGGGAAATTGCTTGTTTTCAGATTTAACATTTCTCAAAGTAGACAGTTCAATTCTATGTAAGAAACAGAGTTCAAGCTTTCATTTCCCATTATACATTCCTGTGTACACTAAATAGCTGTTTATTTCTGGAAATCCCATTACTGTCCACACCCATCTAGTGCCTTTAAAATTCGAGCCTGTTACTGTGCAGATCCTTCTTGCACAATTCCCACTTGGAGGAGATTTAAAGTTTATAGTTTTAAAATTGAAATAGTTCAATTTTGAGCAAAATCCAGAGTAAAGGATAAGAATACAAGCCACCATCAACCACACAATAAATAAATCAAAGCCATTTTAAAAATTTAGATCCAGATGGCTGTAGAAAGCAGAACAGTGTACTGTCTTTTTCTTAGGGATCATTATTTGACATTGGCTTTTGGACACAGTCCATGAAATAATATAAATGGAACTGCAGGGTTAAAAATATGATTTAGAAATATGTTTGTATGCTTATATATATATATATATATATATATATATATATATATATATATATATATATATATATATATATATATATATATATATATAGCACAAATCATCACATCTTTCATCTAGATCACATTTTAGAGAAATATATGCATAGCTTGGTTGAAATGATGGATGATTTGTTTACTTTATCAATGTTTTGCTTTAACTAATGGAAAGCTACATTGAAATAGAACCCTGTACTTTTTTCATTGAACTCCAAATGAATTTATAAGATCCAAAAGTTTTTTTTTTTAAAAAATGCCTCAATTGTTAAAATCAGTTTCTAAGGTGGAAGTACATGTATTTGTCTGCCTTGTGAATGGGTCAATTTGAGTCCACTTTATGATCCAACTCATAGTTGGAGGTCCTCAAGGAAAAAAAAGTCATTCAGTTAAGATCTGATTCTCAGTCTAGCCAGATGTAGAATTATTCACAAGCCCAGGATCACAAATGCATATTCAACTGAGGCTGAATGCAGATTTCAGCTTGGGTTTTATATTGGGCAGGGGGGGGGGACTGAATAAATATTTGTACCCTAATCTGAAATTATCAGGAGCTTGACTCATCTTGTTTGTGTGTGTGTTATGTGCTGTCAAGTTACTTCCAATTTACAGTAACCCTATGAATATAAGACTTCCAAAAAGTTCCATCATTAACAGCCCTGCTCAGCTCTTGGAAGCAGGAGGATATGACCTCCTTTACTTAGTCATTTTGTGTCTTCCTCTTTTCCTACTGCCTTCTAATTTTCCTAAATTTATTGTCTTTTCCAGTGTGTCTTGTCTTCTCATGATATGATCAAGTATGATAACCTTAGTCTCGTCATTTTAGCCTCTAGGGAGAATTCAGGCTTTATTTGTCTTTTTGGCTATCCATGGTATCTGTAAAACTCTCTTCAAACATCACATTTCAAATGAATCAATTTTCTTCTTGTCAGCTTTCTTCACTGTCCAACTCTCACATCCATACATAGTAAAGGGGAATCCCATTGCATGCATTATTTTGAGCTTGGCCCCCTTGATTGATTGAGTGATCTTGGTCCCCAGTGACACATCCTTATCCTTAAAGATCTTCTCTCGCTCCCTCACAGCTGCTCTTCCAAGTCTCAATCTCCTTCTGATTTCTTAGTTGCAGTCTCCCTTTTGGTTGATGACTGAAGCAAGGAATAGAAAATCTTTAACAATTTCAATTTCCTCATTGTGGACTTTAAAATTGTGTAATTCCTCAGTACTTATTACTTTTGTTTTCCTCATGTTCAGCTGTAATCCTGCTTTGGTACTTTCTTCTTTAACTTTCATCAGTAGTCATTTCAACCCTGCATATCTCAAATTGTTAATGTTTCTTCCATCAATTTTCATTTCAGCTTCTTCTTAATCTAATTGAGCTTTCCTTATGATATGTTCTGCATATAGGTTGAACAGATAGGGAGATAATATACATTCTTGTCTGACACCTTTGTTAACTGGAAACCATTTTGTTTCCTTATATTCTGTCCTCACAATAGCTTCTTGTCCAGAGTATAGGTTGCACATCAAAAAAAATCAGATGTTGTGGCACGCCCATTTCTTTTAACACCATCTGTAGTTTTTCATAGTCCACACAGTCGAAAGCTTTGCTGTACAAATACTTCTGAGATTTTGCCATTAATATTAAGTGTAATTGAGATAGAAAGCCTAGTCATCAAGCCATAAGATTAGAATGTTAAAAACCTGTTACATACCAGGCTGAGAAAACTGTGAATGAGTCAGAAAGAGTGATTCATTACAAAGGATCATTGGCACAGCTTAATATTCTTTTTCCTGATATGCAATTTCTCTACCACCTTAGGTCTCCACTAGAGGTAGGCATGAACTAGAAAACAAACCAACCGTACAGTTCTTGGTTCATTGCGTTTCATGAACCCCGAACCAAAAACTTTCATGAACTTGCCCCGGTTTGTGAACTGGTTCATTCGGTTCATGGTTCATCAATTCCCTAGGTGCTAGAATGGCCCCCTTCACACTCAGAGATGCCAAACTCACAGGGACTCTTCAGCAGGCTCTCCTCCACCCCCTCCAAGATTTGTGAAGATTGTCTGTTGGAAAGTGGAACCATAAGGCTGAGAGCTGGTTATTATACTTGTTGCTGTCCATAGAGCAGAATAGGAACTCTCTGGTTGGCAGGGAGAGTTGCCTATCAAAGGTTTTGAGGGCTAAGGTTGATGTTTCCGTGGCTGCAAAAGGTTTGCAGATGTTCACCCCCTCCATTGCCTAGGAAATTGATGGATTGGCGCCAGGCTGTCTAGCTTCAAGAACCAATTATGAACTGAATGAACCAGCATAAAAAGTCATGGAAGTTTGTGAAAAAGAGGCCCCATGAAACACATGGTTCATGAATGGCGAACTGGCCTGGTTTGTGCCGAACTTTGATTAGTAATTCAGTTTGTGTCCACCTCTAGTCTCCACTAATGATTGTCATGCCACAAATCTATCCATATCTCAACCATCTAGCATAGACGGTAAACCCTTTGAGCATAGTCTAGGCCACTTCTAATCTGTGTAGCCCTGTAACCTAATTAATTGTTAAATGCTAGCATGATGTTTAAAGTATAAAATGTGCATTTAGCATTTGCTGATCTGCAAATGCCACAAATAGCCTTTAGGATGGCCCATGAGAAGCAGTTATTCATTGCACTTTTTACATATGTAAGAAATTTGTGTAGTTTTGATATTGACATGTGAATGCTAACAATCCCTGATTTATCAAAGCAAAATATTTGCCAGAAGTTACAAATCTGAAATACTGTGCATCATTTCAGCCAATAACTTTATAAAAATTAAATTAACAATGTGGTAATTGCTTTATAAAATAGGTGTAAACACTCATAAGATGTATAAGCAAGAACTTACTATTATTTTAATATAATTGAGATCCTTGATTATTACAGATAAAATAAATAGTGTATTAGTGAATGGAAAAAAGCAGTCATGTCTTAGGTTTCTGTGAAGCTTTAGGAATGCAGTATCTAACTAAGTATCTTCTGTTGCTGAGCTGGGATACTCTTCATTTGCCTATTATATTTTACCTTGTACTGTCACACTCTTCCCCCTTTAATGGTGGAATAAGTAGTACATATTAACCCATGATAAAGCTAATGCACCCCAACTTGGTATATTTTCATGTTGCTGCCAGATTGTGACATGGATTTAGCTACTTAAAACACCACAACCACTGGGTAAGAGAAGTATAGCAGTATGAAGTGTTTATAGTGTGCAACTGGATTGTCAGGATCTTGATATGTAAAACGAGACCAGTAGATAGCAGCCATGCAGTCCAAGCAGTTATCATAACAGAAAGCGGAGTAGGCTTCCATGTGCATATGGGGCTTTGTGAAAGCAGGAATGGCACCCATTTTATCAGCACCATGGAAAGCTCCATGTGTACATACCCAAACTGTATCTACCAACATTGAGAAAAATCAGATTTTCTTTATTTTACAAAACCCACGTGTGCATGTACACCAGAACTGTAGGCTTAGTGCTTTCAGAAGCCGTGTGCTTTGAAACAAGTTTGAATATTCAATAGGTTGCACCAAGCATTATTTATTTCATGAAGCATTTCAGATGAATCTCTGTAGTGTTCATTTATCTTTCCCACACGTTGAATCCATCTCAAAACTATTAACACTGAAACAGGATTTGATAACTCCTTCCAAATGCCGTCAACACCACTTCTAACAAATGAACACTTGCAGCCCATTTAATTTCTCAAATAAAATGATTAAATTGATGTTATTGTGGAAGCGTTATTTTGTTGCTTAAAAACCTTTTAAAATGTTAATTACAGGGCCCCTCCAAAAGCTTTCATCTTGTCTGACTTCACTCTTGTGTGCAAACCATTTCCCTGGTCTGACTAGCTGATCAAATGTAAATTCAACCATCACCCTCCCTCTCCCAACCTCCCACTCACTATTTTTTTACACCTGCAACTATTCTCCTTGGCTGTAATATTTATATGAATTTAACTTTAATTTTTCTCCTCTTTCATCTTCTGAATGAGTCAGTACAATGCACAGATCTCTCCTTCTCTGCTGCTTTCCTGTTTATTTGCCTTCACAATAGATTCATTAACTAGATTTTGGTGCTCAAGCAATATGGACACATCCATTTCAAAGGGAGCTTTAATGGCATTTCATATTTTTTCTGCATTAAGGAAGATTAAAGTATATTACAATACCCTTTACTGCCCCATTTTCTTCATTTTTAGAAGTGGTCAGTTTTTAAATTTCCCCCCCTCTCCTTCTTTCTTTCATCTGCAGCGTTCAATAAATTGTCCAAGCCTTTCAGATGATAGTTCCAGCAAATTGAGTTCTATATTACAACTCTGAACTATTGTTTAGCCCGTCATCAGTCACATAAAACAGTCCTATTCACACAAGACATCAAAAGAGCAAATATATGTTCGATGTAGGTAAAAAGATTACCGTGACTCAGATGTATCATTTTGTTAATTGTTAGTGATTATTCTGCTAGTTTAGAGGTGGCGAATTTGCTAACGCTGCCTGGGATGTAATAATAGCCTGATATACAGATATTCTACGTCATAAATTACAGTATTCAGAAAGGGGCAGGTCTATCATCTTTTAATAGTTTAAGGTGCACTAATTTTAATAGCAGTCAGAGATTTAAAAAGCTGGACATGGACTGAATTCTTTATTTCTTGTCTACAAAAGCTTGAAAAATGCCCTGGAGAATTTCAGGGACTCCAGGCCTGGGAAGAATAACAGAAACTGGGTATTAGGTATGGAGCCAAAATACACTTACACACAGCTATGTTGCAAAGGCGAATCAACATCAGATGCAAAACTAACCATGCAAAATGCTGATACACACAAAGCCCCATGTATGCAAATGACTTGGGGCAGGGGCTCATAATCCTTATTTTTGTCAGTCTCTATTTCAGAAGTTCCTGTTTGCTGAGTCCCTTCCTCATAGCTGGGGGAAGGAATCCATTCTAGCTTTTTTGTTTATTCACCCTCAGTCAAACATACATCCTCAGCCTTTGCCATTGTTTCTCCCAACCAAGGCTATGGATTACAGGAAAGATAGACAAGTGCAGCTCCATACTGCGTGAATCCTTTTCAATATCTGCCAGTCTAACAATAGATTTTCAGGTAAGGAAGGACCTCCAACACATATCTGAAATTCCAGTCTCAATCACACTAATACAGAGAGCCCTATTAGAGCTCTGCTTGCATATATTTTATTTATTTATCTAACAGCAGAATTTGAGTCCAGTGGCATCTTAGAGACTAATAAGATTTTCAGTGTATAAGCTTTCGAGAGTCAAAGTTCCCTTCTTCAGATATCACTTGTAAACATTTCAAATGCATTTGTAAATATACATAAAATATTTAAAACAAATAAATAAAGCACACAATCAACCACACAAACCGGGAGGAGGGCTAATAAGAGTTAATGAGGCAATGCCAAATAAAACAAGAAAGGCTTCACTCACTGGCAGAAGTCAACAATAAAGGGAGACTGGATGTTTTGAATGATACATAGCTAGTGCCAATGTCTCCCCCCAAATGACTAGAACAGGAAACTCATGACATTATTAGAGATGTAAACATTTCTGGACATTTTGAAGCCATGGCTATGAAGTGGAAATGAATGGCTGGTGTCCATCCTAAGGGCCAGAGCGGTCGATAAAGAGCAATGGTGTCAATAGCTTCAAGGAGCTTTGCATTCCACACTTCTACAACAGCTACCACAGGGCATGTGTCTAGGATTCTAAAATTCCCCAAGGCATTTTGGAATCTAGAAGGCTCCATGAGCCTTTGTGGGTGAATAATTTTAACTGGCCCTCCAATTTTGTGGGGAGTTGGGGCTATATTAACTTTTGCCTTCAGCAGATGATGGTCTGACCATGGTTCAGGCCGAACCTCCAATGTTGAAACAAGGTTTTCTCTTAAAGGCTCAGTGCAAAATATTAAGTTTATGGTGTGGCCTATTTCATGTGTAGGGCCTGTCACAATTTGTGAGAGGCCCAGGGTTGCCAGGGAAGCTATAAATTCCTGAGCTGGGCCTGACTTTGAACACCCAGCATGGATGTTGAAGTCTCCCAGAACTATAAGTCTAGGTGTCTCCAACACCATGTCTGCTAGCAGCTCTGCCAACACAGAAAGGGTGTGTATGGAGGAGCTAGGTGGTCTGTACACAAGAAGGATACCCAATCTATCTTTAATTCCCAGAGAGACAGGTACATGCAGTCAATAGCAGCTATAGCTTGTACTGGAGATCTATGGAAGTTGAAAGACTCATGGAGAATAATAGCAACCCCTTCTCCTTGGCTGCTATAGTGAGGTTGGTGTAGGAACACATAGCCAGGGGGAGTTAGTTGGGATAGGCACACCTTGTCATTTTCCTGCAGCGAAGTCTCTGTTAGGCAAGCCATGTTGATTTTCTCTTCCTGCAACATCCCAGCAATGCATGCAATCTTGTTCCTAACAGATCTTGTATTGCCTAGGATTAGTGTAGCAGGGTGTTTGTGTGGAAGTGTCCCATTGTCTCCATATGTTCTTACAACAAAACTGTGAGGTAGATTAGGCTGAAAGTACACAAGGTCACCTAGTGAGCTTTCATGGCAGAATGGGAATTCAAATTTAGGTTTCCAGATCCTAATCTGAACATCTAACCAGTACTCACCACATTGGCTTTGGTGAAATGGCTGCTGTCGAACAGTAGCAAACAGCTGGTCCTGGTCCTTGCAAGCCAGGGGGTAGCAAATCACCTAGTGGTTGCTGTCAGGCCTCGATGAGTCCTCCCTCAAAGGCCAAAGATTCCCTGGAAAGGGTCCTGACCCCTCCCCCATTCTTATGACAAAATCGAAAAGAGTTCAGTAGCACCTTTAAGACTAACCAACTTTACTGTAGCATAAGATTTCATGAATCACAGTTCTCTTCATCAGATGCGTGATGTATCTGACGAAGAGAACTGTGATTCTTGAAAGCTTATGCTACAGTAAAGTTGGTTAGTCTTAAAGGTGCTACTGGACTCTTCAATTTTGCTACTAGAGACTAACACGGCTAACTCCTCTGGATCTATTCTTCTGACAGAAAGCAAGCATTGAATGCTGGCAATACTGCTGTGGTTGCCCAGCTACAGCCACTGAGGATATCCATTTCTTAAACCTGAAAACACTCCTTTGATCGAGGGGGAGGTTAACACTCCCTGTTTGTTTGTCTGTTTAGATTTCAGATTTTTCTGAAATCTGTGGCTTTCCTCCAGTTTGAAGAAAGATGTATCTATCTGTTCACAGTTCAAGCTACAGAACCCACTGCAAGACCTATAAAGCGGAAATGAATGCGGCAAAGAAACATTATTTTTCGGCAATTATTGTGCCATTTAGTTCATGACCATCCCAATTGTTTAAGATATCCAGATGCCTCCTAACCCCTAATTCTGAACCTTTACAGTCCCAAGAACAGACTATTAGCTGTGAGGCCTTTACTAAGTTTTTCGCTGATAAAATAGCATGGATACGTTCTGATCTAGATGCTAGCTGCAGTGCAAACAAGATAGAAGAAATACTTAATACACCATCCAGCTTACATTTGGACTGCTTTGAACCAATCACAATGACAGATCTTAACAGGATCTTGATGTCTATGCAAGCTACTACTTGTGTGCTCGATCCCTGCCCATCCTGGCTGTTAACATCAAGTAAGGACCACATAAGTGAACCACTGAGGTAATTGTAAATCAATAACTAACTCAGGGCAGCTTTCCCTGACAGCTCAAGCAGGCAGTTACCCATCCACTACTTAAAAAACCATCCCTAGACAAAAATGATGTGGCCAATTATTGCCCAGTCTCTAATCTGCCCTTTCTGGGCAAAGTGATTGAGAGAGTAGTAGCTGACCAACTCTAGACTTTCTTGGATAACTCTAGTATTCTGGACCCTTTCTAATCAGGTTTCAGACCAGGTCATGGGACAGAGACAGCACTAGAAGCATTAGTGGATGATCTCCGTCTGAATATAGACAAAGGCCATGCCTCCTTATTGCTTCTATTGGATCTATCTGCAGCCTTTGATACAGTAGACCATGCCTTCCTTTTGAGGTGTTTAGAAACAGAAGTGGGCATCAAAGGATGTGCCCTGGACTGGTTTAAATCATTTCACTTGGAGCAGACTCAAAGGGTTGCCGTTGGAGATCAGCTATCTCCAGAATGGGAACTATCTTGCGGGGTTCCACAGGGTGCAATCTTATCTCCTATGTTATTCAACCTCTACATAAAGCTTTTAGGAGAACTCATTCGCAGCTATGGAGTTGGATGTCATCAATATGCAGATGACACCCAACTCTGTATCTCACTATCCAGGTCCTCACAGGATGTAGTAGAAATCTTAGATCACTGCCTGACAGATGTAGTGAAATGGTTGTAAAACAACTAACTGGAATTGAATCCAGACAAGACTGAAGTGATGCTTGTTGGGAAGCCTGAGATCTTGAAGGACATTGTACTCCCCACTTTCGTTGGAGTTTGTCTGACCCTTGCAGACTCAGTTAAAAGCCTAGAGGTTATACTGGATTCAGTGTTGTTACTAGAAAAACAAGTTAAGGCAGTGGCAAAAAATGCTTTCTACAACCTCACTCTAGCCTGGAAGATGGCTTCTTATCTTGACACGGCTGAACTGGCCACTTGGATACATGCTATGGTAACATCAAAGCTTGACTATTGTAATGCTCCCATCTAAGTTAACTAGGAGGCTCCAATTAGTGCAAAATGCTGCAGCTTGACTGCTATCAGGAGGAAACAGGAGCATGAACATCACTCCCATCCTACAGTCGCTCCATTGGCTACCCATCAGTTACTGTGCTCAGTTCAAGGTATTAGTTATTACATACAAAGTTCTTCATGGCTTTGGTCTGGCATACCTAAGGGACCACCTCCCTCCCTATATTCCTCCATGGCAGCTTCGCTCATCTGAACAGGGTCTCCTGCAGGTGCCAGGCTGCACATGGGTGAAGTCAACAGCAGACCGTACATGGGTTTACTCTGTGGTGGCCCCTTTCTGTGGAATGACCTGCCTGAGGAAGTCAGAAGAACCCCCACTCTCCTGGCTTTTTGTAAATGATGCAAAACTGAACTTTTCAAAAAGGCTTTTTACTCAAATGAGAAGGCTGTATCGTAGAGATGGGGACTCAGATGCTTCACTAATGAGTTAGAGACCGTAGACTTCATTATATTGCCTTATATATTATCTGCTGCTTTAAATATGTACTCCTATGTACCACCAGTGCTCCATGTTGTCTAATGCTAGTCCTAGAATTTATTATGTTCTGCTTCAGTATTTTTTCTGCTCTGTATTGGATTCTTGCCAATGCTATGTTTTTTAAACTTGTATCTATTTACCCTATGGCATTGTTTATGGAAATGTCCTTGATACTGTATTGAAATGTACTTGATACTGATTGCACTAATCTCATACTGTGTAATCCACCTTGAATCTCCATGAGAAAGGTGGACTATAAATAAATAAAAATAAATAAATAAATAAATAAGGAGAACAGGAGAATGAAGTATACTACTTCAGGTCCCCATTGTTGATAAAAGTAGAGTACAAAGGAAGAAAATAAATAATGTAGCTGAAGATATGCAACCGAGAAGAGGTATAATTGTGGATGACTGAGGAGAGGAGACAAGGTATGAGGCGGTGATATGGGTGTTGACAGGAGGAGTGAAAGAAAAAATAGTGCTTGAAGGAGGATATGGGGAAAAGTGAGATGCCCCTCTGCAAGTCTTTGTCGGTTCTCCACCATGTAGATGGGCTAGCACCACATTACTTGGCCTGTCATCATGACCCTCTCCAACCAGCTCAGTGACTCCAACTCAGAATCTTCATGGGATGAGCCTGAGGAGCTTGGAAGACCTGTGAGAGGTGCCTGATGAGGATGAACCAGCAGCATCAGAGGCCACTCAGGCCACAGGCCTGAGACATGCCCATATGTGCACACTTCTGTACACACCAGGACCTTTAATTATTTTCAATACACTGCCAGGAAATAGTTGGAATGCACATGAAGCTGCAACTACACCAGTTTGGTGTAGTGGTTAAGAGCAGCAGGACTCTAATCTGGAGAACTGGGTTTGATTCCTCATGCCTTCATTTGAAGCTAGCTGGGTGACCTTGAGTCAGGCACAGCTCTCCAGAGCTCTCTCAGTCCCACCCACCTTACAGGGTGATTGTTGTGGGGATAATAATAACATACTTTGTAAACTGCTCTGAGAGGATGTTAAGTTGTTTTGAAGGGCAGTATATAAATCAAATATTATTATTATTTGCTCAAGCTGAACAAACATGGAACAATAGAAAAGAACAAGAGTCCAGTAGCACCTATAAGACTAACAAAATTTCTGGTAGTGTATGAGCTTTTGCAAGTCACTGCTCACTTCACAAAAGCTCATACCCTACCACAAATTTTGTTAGTATTATAGGTGCTACTGGACTCTTGCTCAGATTAACATCTTGATATAAGCATGGATCAAGTCACAGTATGGATGGGAGACCGTCTGAAAATCCCATATATGCCATTTGGGGTTCCATGATGGAAAATAAGGCAGAATATATTTTTAAATTGTAGTAATTAATTCAAGTGACCACCATGTATAAGTCAGAGGTGGAGCTTGCCACTGTCCTACCACAGCCATCACATAGGCATGCTTGATGTTCTCAATATATTGTATAAAAAGAGCTAATGAGTGGTTAGCCAATATATGCAATATGAGAATATCCAGTCTCCAGTGTAATTTCAGTACTCTTATCTAACCCATCAAAATTAATGGCCTTCATTGCTTCTCCTTAAAAAATCAGTCAGTCTAGAGTCTAATCAAAACATTTATAGCAATTTTACAACTGGACACAAATTAAATGTTAAAAAAAATCACATCTAATCTTTGGTCCTGTCATTCATTTTGTCTGTTGGTTGACACTCCAGCGCATAGAAGGCAAAAGAAATTTGGAAGATGCTGAGAAAATACTTAACTTAGGGTAGAAGACAGATTTTACAACAGAACACTCTCAGGGTGTAGGTTTTAGGCAATAAGTCGGTAGCCTAGTTTTCTCAGAAGAAAAAGAAAATAATGGAAAACTGTAACATTCATTTGGAGGCCTCAAAGGCATAAAAAAACCCAATTCCAACTGTTATAGGTCCCTGCAGGAGTCTACAAAAGAACTAAGCTTTTTAAGTAAGAAAACTAGATTTTGGCCCAGAGGGCCCTGTCATTGCTGTTTAATAGATGAAACTCTTTTGATACAAATATGCTGTTTACTTCTCAGCTTCAGCTTTCATAAAATATAACCTTTTTATGATTTATGACCTAGAGAGAAAAAAAATGTAGGATAGATTTTTAGCTCTGAATTGGTTGAATGTCAACAAGAAAAATATAGATAACATATAGAAGTAGCTGGGTATTAATGCCACACAAAAGATTATTTTTTTTCCAAAAGTTAAGTTTTTGTTCTTATAGTTGTTGGTGAAACATGCTTCTTTTTAATTGTGTTTTGTGTGTGATTAAAATGATTTGAAATCTCATTTTTTAAATTTATGTTTGATGGTTCAGCTGAAATTGCCTACACCATTTCCCTTAGATGCAAGTTGTCCATGTTGGTCCATGACCTTTAATGCTGACCTTTGAAGATACCATTACATTTCCCAGGGAGCTTGGCCAAATCTTTGAGAACTTAAGTTTTATGCCAAATTCATGAGAAATTTTAAGAGATGAACAAAACAATATTTGAAAAAATTTGAATTTTGTTAAAAAAATATCAGCAAATTCCAGACTGACCTGATCTGGAGGACTTTTTAGAAGATACATTTTGTAATAATATGTAGATTCTTGATACCTTGTGTCTTCAAACTGCTGATTTTCAATGAAAATTTTTGTATCATGTGCATCTCTAGAACATCTGGACTATTATTTCTGCATGGATGAAGAGGTAGAAACTAACAGAATTAGCAAATAGTCAAAGGACACATTTTTTTTTCCATTTAATAGAAGCTCAGCTTGAGGAGACCTCAAAGATAGAAAGCGAGTATGTTTATT